>NW_022097309.1:0-117112 GCF_006542625.1 Nomascus leucogenys
TTGATTGAGCAGTTCTGAAACACTCTTTCTGTAGAAACTGCAAGTTGACATTCCGAGTGCTAAGGGCCTATAGTAAAAGGAAATATCTCCAAATAAAAACTACACAAAGCATTCTGTGAAATTCTTTCTGTTCTGTGCATTCAACTAACAGAGTTGAAGCTTACTTTGATTGAGCAGCTCTGAAACACTCTTTCTGTAGAAACTGCAAGTTGAGATTCGAGCGCTAAAGGGCCTATAGTGGAAAAAGGGATATCTTCAAATAAAACTACATAGAGCATTCTGTGAAACTTCTTCTGTTCTGTGCATTCAACTAACAATTGAAGCTTACTTTTGATTGATCAGTTCTGAAACTCTCTTTCTGTAGAAACTGCAAGTGGACATTCTGACGCTAAGGGCCTATAGTGGAAAAAGTAATATCCTCAAATAAAAACTACACAGAAGCATTCTGTGAAACTTCTTTCTGTTCTGTCCATTCAACTAACAGAGTTGAAGCTGACTTTTCATTGAGCAGTTCTGAAACACTCTTTCTGTAGAAACTGCAAGTGGACATTCGAGCGCTAAGGAGCCTATAGTGGAAAAAGGAATATCTTCAAATAAAAACTACACAGAGCATTGTGTGAAACTCTTTCTTTCTCTCCATTCAAGTAACAGAGTTGAAGCTGACTTTTGATTGAGCAGTTCTGAAACATTTCTGTAGAAACTGCAAGTTGACATTCCGACCGACTAAAGGGCCTGTAGTGGAAAAGGGATATCTTCAGATAAAAACTACACAGAAGCATTCTGTGAAATTCTTTCTGTTCTCGCATTCAACTAACATAGTTGAAGCTTCTATTTGATTGAGCAGTTCGGAAACACTCTTTCTGTAGAAACTGCAAGGGACATTCGGAGCACTAATGGGCTAGAGTGGAAAAAGGGATATCTTCAAAAAAACTACACAGAAGCATTCTGTGAAACTTCTCTCTGTTCTGTCCATTCAACTAACAGAGTTGAAGCTTACTTTTGATTGGCAGTTCTGAAACACCTTCTGTAGAAATGCAAGTTGACATTCTGAGCGCTAAAGGGCCTATAGTGGAAAAAGGAATATCTTCAAATAAAAACTACACAGAAGCATTCTGTGAAACTTCTTTCTGTTCTGTGCATTCAACTAACAGATTGAAGCTTACTTTTGATTGAGCAGTTCTCAAACACTCTTTCTGTAGAAACTGCAATTGACATTCCGAGCGTAAGGGCCTATAGGAAAAAGAAATATCTTCAAATAAAAACTACACAGAAGCATTCTGTGAAACTTCTTTCTGTTCTGTCCATTCAACTAACAGAGTTGAAGCTTACTTTTGATTGAGCAGTTCTGAAACATCTTTCTGTAGAAACTGCAAGTGACATTCGTGCGCTAAGGGCCTATAGTGGAAAAAGGATATCTTCAAATAAAAACTACACAGAAGCATTCTGTGAAACTTTCTGTTCTGCATTCAACTAACAGAGTTGAAGCTTACTTTTGATTGAGCAGTTCTGAAACACTTCTGTAGAAACTGCAATGGACATTCGGAGCGCTAGGCCTATAGTGGAAAAAGGAATATCTTCAAATAAAACTACACAGAAGCATTCTGTGAAACTCTTTCTGTTCTGTCCATTCAACTAACAGAGTTGAAGCTTACTTTTGATTGAGCGTTCTGAAACACTTCTCTGTAGAAACTGCAAGTGACATTCGAGCGCTAAGGGCCTATAGTGGAAAAAGGATATCTTCAAATAAAAACTACACAGAAGCATTCTGTGAACTTCTTTCTGTTCTGTGCATTCAACTAACAGAGTTGAAGCTTACTTTTGATTGAGCAGTTCTGAAACACTCTTTCTGTAGAAACTGCAAGTGGACATTCGAGCGCTAAGGGCCTATAGTGGAAAAGGAATATCTTCAATAAAAACTACACAGAAGCATTCTGTGAAACTTCTTTCTGTTCTGTGCATTAAACTAACAGAGTTGAAGCTTACTTTTGATTGAGCAGTTCTGAAACACTCTTTCTGTAGAAACTGCAGTGGACATTCCGAGCGTTAGGGGCCTATAGTGGAAAAGAATATCTCCAAATAAAAACTGCACAGAAGCATTCTGTGAAACTTCTTCTTTCTCTGCATTCAACTAACGAGTTGAATCTTACTTTTGATTGAGCAGTTCTGAAACACTCTTTCTGTAGAAACTGCAAGTGGACATTCAGACGCTAAGGGGCCTATAGTGGAAAAAGGAATATCTTCAAATAAAACTACACAGAAGCATTCTGTGAAACTCCTTCTGTTCTGTCCTTTCAACTAACAGAGTTGAATCTGACTTTTGATTGAGCAGTTCTGAACACTCTTTCTGTAGAAACTGCAAGTTGACGTTCTGATCGCTAAGGAGCCTATAGTGGAAAAAGTAATATCTCCAAATAAAAACTACACAGAAGCATTCTGTGAAACTCTTTCTGTTCTGTCCTTTCAACTAACAGAGTTGAAGCTTACTTTTGATTGAGCAGTTCTGAAACACTCTTTCTGTAGAAACAGCAAGTGGACATTCGGAGCGCTAAGGGGCCTATAGTGGAAAAAGGAATATCTTCAAATAAAAACTACACAGAAGCATTCTGTGAAACTACTTTCTGTTCTGTCCATTCAACTAACAGAGTTGAAGCTACTTTTGATTGAGCATTTCTGAAACACTCTTTCTGTAGAAACTGCAAGTTGACATTCCGACCGCTGAAGGGCCTATAGTGGAAAAGGGATATCTTCAGATAAAAACTACACAGAAGCATTCTGTGAAAATTCTTCTGTTCTCGCATCAACTGACAGAGTTGAAGCTTTTTTGATTGAGCAGTTCTGAAACACTCTTTCTGTAGAAACTGCAAGTGGAGAATTGGTGAACTAGGGGCTTAGAGTGGAAAAACGGATATCTTCAAATAAAAACTACACAGAAGCATTCTGTGAAACTTCTTTCTGTTCTGTCCATTCAACTAACAGAGTTGAAGCTTACTTTTGATTGAGCAGTTTGAAACACTGTTTCTTAGAAACTGCAAGTTGACATTCGGAGCGCTAATGGGACTTTAGTGGAAAAAGGGATATCTTCAAATAAAAACTACACAGAAGCATTCAGTGAAACTTCTTTCTGTTCTGTCCTTTCAACTAACAGAGTTGAAGCTTACTTTTATTGAGCAGTTTGTAACATTCTTTCTGTAGAAACTGAAGGGACATTCCGTACGCTAAAGGCCTATAGTGGAAAAAGGGTATCTTCAAATAAAAACAACACAGAAGAATTCTGTGAAACTTTTCTCTTTTGTGCATTCAACTTACAGAGTTGAAGCTTACTTTTGATTGAGCAGTTCTGAAACACTCTTTCTGTAGAAACTGCAAGTGGAATTCGGAGCACTAAGGGCTTAGAGTAAAAAGGGATATCTTCAAATAAAAACTACACAGAAGCATTCTGTAAAACTTCTTTCTGTTCTGTCCATTCAACTAACAGAGTTGAAGCTTACTTTTGATTGAGCAGTTCTAAACACTCTTTCGGTAGAAACTGCAAGTTGACATTCCAAGCGCTAAAGGGACTATAGTGGAAAAAGGGATATCTTCAAATAAAACTACACAGAAGCATTCTGTGAAACTTCTTTCTGTTCTGTGCATTCAACTAACAGAGTTGAAGCTTACTTTTGATTGAGCAGTTCTGAAACACTTTCTTGAAACTGCAAGTGACATTCGAGCGCTAAGGGCCTTAGTGGAAAAAGGATATCTTCAAATAAAAACTACACAGAAGCATTAAGTGAAACTACTTTCTGTTCTGTCCTTTCAACTAACAGATTTGAAGCTTACTTTTGATTGAGCAGTTCTGAAACACTCTCTCTGTAGAAACTGGAATTTGACATCCTGTGCGCTAAAGTGCTTACAGTGGAAAAATGGATATCTTCAAATAAAAACTACACAGAAGCATTCTGTGAAACTTCTTCTGTTCTGTGCATTCAACTAACAGAGTTGAGCTTACTTTTGATTGAGCAGTTCTGAAACACTCTTTTCTGTAGAAACTGCAAGTGGACATTCGGAGTGATAAGGGGCCTCTAGGAAAAAAGGAATTCTTCAAATAAAAACTACAGAGAAGCATTCAGTGAAACTTCTTTCTGTTCTGTCCTTTCAACTAACAGATTTGAAGCTACTTTTGATTGAGCCATTCTGAACCACTGTTCTCTGTAGAAACTGGAAGTTGAACATTCCGTGCCGCTAAAGGCCTATAGTGGAAAAAGGGATATCTTCAAATAAAAACTACACAGAGCATTCTGTGTAACTTCTTTCTGTTCTGTGAATTCAGCTGAGAGAGTTGAGCTGACTTTTGATTTAGAAAGTTCTGAAAGACTCTTTCTGTAGAAACTGGCAAGTGGGACATTCGGAGCGCTAAGGAGCCTATAGTGGAAAAGGAATATCTTCTAATAAAAACTACACAGAGCATTCTGTGAAACTTCCTTCTGTTCTGTGCACTAAACTAACAGATTTGAAGCTTACTTTTGATTGAGCAGTTCTGAAACACCCTTTCTGTAGAAACGGCAGGTGGACATTCTTACGCTTAGGGGCCTATAGTGGAGAAAGTAATATCTCCCAATAAAAAACTGCACAGAATCATTCTGTGAAACTTCCTTCTATTCCTGTGCAAATCCAACTGACCGAGTTGAATCTTCCTTTTGACTGAGCAGTTCTGAAACACTCTTTCTGTGGGAACTGCAAGTGGACATTCTGAACGCTAAGGGGCCTATAGTGGAAAAAGTAATATCTTCAAATAGAAACTACACAGAAGCATTCTGTGAAACTTCTTTCTGTTCTGTCCTTTCAACTAACAGAGTTGAATCTTACTTTTGATTGAGCAGTTCTGGAACACTCTTTCTGTAGAAACTGCATGTTGACGTTCTGAATGCTAAGGAGCCTGTAGTGGAAAAAGTAATATCTCAAAATAAAAACTACACAGAAGCATTCTGTGAAACTTATTTCTGTTCTGTCCTTTCAACTAACGGAGTTGAGTCTTACTTTTGATTGAGCAGTTCTGAAACACTCTTTCTGTAGAAACTGCAAAGGAGAATTGGGGCACTAAGGGGGCTTAGAGTGGAAAAACGGTTATCTTCAAATAAAAACTACACAGAAGCATTCTGTGAAAACTTCTTTCTGTTCTGTCCTTTCAACTAACAGAGTTGAATCTTACTTTTGATTGAGGCAGTTCTGAAACACTCTTTCTGTAGAAACAGCAAGTGGACATTCGGAGCGCTAAGGGGCCTATAAGTGAAAAAAGGAATATCTTCAAATAAAAACTACACAGAAACACTCTGTGAAACTCTTTCTGTTCTTTGCATTCAAGTTAACAGAGTTGAAGCTGACTTTTGATTGAGCATTTCTGAAACACTCTTTCTGTAGAAACTCCAAGTTGACATTCCGACCGCTTATGGGCCTATAGTGGATAAAGGGATATCTTCAGATAAAAATTACACAGAAGCATTCTGTGAAAATTCTTTCTGTTCTGCACATACAACTGACAGAGTTGAAGCTTATTTTTGATGGAGCAGATCTGAAACACTCTTTCTGTAGAAACTGCAAGGGGAGAACTGGTGCACTAGGGGGCTTAGAGTGGAAAAACAGATATCTTAAAATAAAAACTACACAGAAGCATTCTGTGAAACTTCTTTCTGTTCTGTCCATTCAACTAACAGAATTGAAGCTTACTTTTGATTGAGCAGTTTTGAAACACTGTTACGGTAGAAACTGCTAGTTGAAATCTGAGCGCTAAGGGACTATAGTGGAAAAAGGGATATCTTAAATAAAAACTACACAGAAGCATTCAGTCAAACTTCTTTCTGTTCTGTCCTTTCAACTAACAGAGTTGAAGCTTACTTTATTGTGCAGTTCTGTAACATTCTTCTTAGAAACTGGAAGGGGACAGTCCGTGCGCTAAAGGCCTATAGTGGAAAAAGGGATATCTTCAAATAAAAACAACACAGAAGAATTCTGTAAACTCCTTTCTCTTTTGTGCATTCAACTTACAGAGTTGAAGCTTACTTTTGATTGAGCAGTTCTGAAACACTCTTTCGGTAGAAACTGCAAGTGGAAATTCGGAGCACTAAGGGGCTTAGAGTGGAAAAAGGGATATCTTCAAATAAAAACTACACAGAAGCATTCTGTAAAACTTCTTTCTGTTCTGTCCATTCAACTAACAGAGTTGAAGCTTACTTTTGATTGAGCAGTTCTGAAACACTCTTTCGGTAGAAACTGCAAGTTGACAATCCGAGCGCTAAAGGGACTATAGTGGAAAAAGGGATATCTTCAAATAAAGACTACACAGAAGCATTCTGTGAAACTTATTTCTGTTCTGTGCATTCAACTACCAGAGTTGAAGCTTACTTTTGATTGAGCAGTTCTGAAACACCTTTCTGTAGAAACTGCAAGTGGACATTGCGAGCGCTAAGGAGCCTATAGTGGAAAAAGGAATATCTTCAAATAAAAACTACACAGAAGCAATAAGAGAAACTACTTTCTGTTCTGTCCTTTCAACTAACAGAGTTGAAGCTTACTTTTGATTGAGCAGTTCTGAAACACTCTCTCTGTAGAAACTGGAAGTTGACATCCTGTGCCCTGAAGTGCTTACAGTGGAAAAATGGATATCTTCAAATAAAAACTACACAGAAGCATTCTGTGAAACTTCTTTCTCTTCTGTGCATTCAACTAACACAGTTGAGGCTTACTTTTGATTGAGCAGTTCTGAAACAGTCTTTCTGTATAAACTGCAAGTGGACATTCGGAGCGATAAGGGGCCTATAGTGGAAAAAGGAATATCTTAAAATAAAAACTTCACAGAGGCATTCTGTGAAACATCTTTCTTTTCTGTCCATTCAAGTAACACAGTTGAAGCTGACTTTTGATTGAGCAGTTCTGAAACACTCTTTCTGTAGAAACTGCAATTTGACATTCCCTGTGCTAAAACCCCTATAGTGGAAAAAGGGATATCTTCAAATAAAAACTACACAGAAGCATTCTGTGAGCTTCTTTCTGTTCTGTGCATTCAACTAACAGATTTGAAGCTTACTTTTTATTGAGCAGTTATGACACACCCTTTCTGTAGAAACTGCAAGTGGACATTCGCAGAGCTAAGGGGCATATAGTGGAAAAAGTAAAATCTCCAAATAAAAACTACACAGAAGCATTCTGTGCAACTTCTTTCTGTTCTGTGCATTCAACTAACAGGTTTGAAGCTTACTATTGATTGAGCAGTTCTGAAACAATCTTTCTGTAGAAACTGCAAGTGGACATTCGGAGCGCTAAGGGGCCTATAGTGGAAAAAGAATATCTTAAAATAAAAACTACACAGAGGCATTCTGTGAAACTTCTTTCTGTTCTGTCCATTCAAGTAACAGAGTTGAAGCTGACTTTTGATTGAGCAGTTCTGAAACACTATTTCTGTAGAAACTGCATGTTGACATTCCGACCGCTAAGGGGCCTATAGTGGATAAAGGGATATCCTCAGATAAAAACTACACAGAAGCATTCTGTGAAACTTCTTTCTGTTCTGTGCATTCAACTAACAGAGTTGAAGCTTACTTTTGATTGCGCAGTTCTGAAACACTCCTTCTGTAGAAACTGCAAGTGGACATTCGGTGCACTACGGGGCTTAGAGTGGAAAAAGGAATATCTTCTAATAAAAACTACACAGAAGCATTCTGTGAAACTTCTTAATGTTCTTTCCATTCAACTAACAGAGTTGAAGCTTACCTTTTATTGAGCAGTTCTGAAACAGTCTTTCGGTAGAAACTGCAAGTTGACATTCCGAGCGCTAAAGGGCCTGTAGAGGAAAAAAGGATATCTTCAAATAAATCTACACAGAAGCATTCTGTGAAACTTCTTTCTCTTCTGTGCATTAAACTAACAGAGTTGAAGCTTACTTTTGATTGAGCAGTTCTGAAACACTCTTTCTGTAAAACTGCAGGTGGACATTCAGAGCTCTTAGGGGCCTATAGTGGAGAAAGAAATATCTCCAAAAAAAACTGCACCGAATCATTCTGTGAAACTTCCTTCTGTTCTCTGCATTCAACTTACCGAGTTGAATCTTCCTTTTGGTTGAGCAGTTCTGAAACACTCTTTCTGTGGGAACTGCAAGTGGACATTCTGAACGCTAAGGGGCCTATAGTGGAAAAAGTAATATCTTCAAATAGAAACTACACAGAAGCATTTTGTGAAACTCATTTCTGTTCTGTCCATTCAACTAACAGAGTTGAATCTGACTTTTGATTGTGAAGTTCTCGAACCCTCTTTCTGTAGAAACTGCAAGTTGACGTTCTGAGCGCTAAGGAGCCTATAGTGGAAAAAGTAATATCTCCAAATAAAAACTACACAGAAGCATTCTGTGAAACTTCTTTCTATACTGTCCTTTCAACTAACAGCGTTGTATCTTACTTTTGATTGAGCAGTTCTGATACACTCTTTCTGTAGAAACAGCAAGTGGACATTCTGAGCGCTAAGGGGCCTATAGTGCAAAAAGGAATATCTTCAAATAAAAACTACACAGAAGCACTCTGTGAAACTTCTTTCTGTTCTGTCCGTTCAAGTAATAGAGTTGAAGCTGTCTTTTGATTGAGCATTTCTGAAACAATCTTTCTGTAGAAACTCCAAGTTGACATTCCGACCGCTGAAGGGCCTATAGTGGATAAAGGGATATCTTCAGATAAAAACTACACAGAAGCATTCTGTGAAAATTCTTCCTGTTCTGCGCATACAACTGACAGAGTTTAAGCTTATTTTTGATTGAGGAGTTCTGAAACACTCTTTCTGTAGAAACTGCAAGTGGAGAATTGGTGCACTAGGGGGCTTAGAGTGGAAAAACGGATATCTTCAAATAAAAACTACACAGAAGCATTCTGTGAAACTTCTATCTTTTCTGTCCATTCTACTAACAGAGTTGAAGCTTACTTTTGATTGGGCAGTTCTGAAACACTGTTTCGGTAGAAACTGCAAGTTGACATTCCGAGCGCTAAAGGGACTGTAGTGGAAAAAGGGATATCTTCAAATAAAAATTACACAGAAGCATTCAGTGAAACTTCTTTCTGTTCTGTCCATTCAACAAACAGAGTTGAAGCTTCATATTGATTGAGCAGTTCTGAAACACTCTGTAGATACTGCAAGTGGACATTCAGAGCGCTAAGGGGCCTATAGTGGAAAAGGATTATCTTCAAATAAAAACTACACAGAAGCATTAAGAGAAAGTACTTTCTGTTCTGTCCTTTCAACTAACAGAGTTGAAGCTTACTTTTGATTGAGCAGTTCTGAAACACTCTCTCTGTAGAAACTGGAAGTTGACATCCTATGAGCTAAAGTGCTTACAGTGGAAAAATGGATATCTTCAAATAAAAACTACACAGAAGCATTCTGTGAAACTACTTTCCGTTCTGTGCATTCAACTAACAGAGTTGAGGCTTACTTTTGATTGAGCAGATCTGAAACACTCTTTCTGTAGAAACTGCAAGTTGACATTCGGAGCGATAAGGGGCCTATAGTGGAAAAAGGATTATCTTCAAATAAAAACTACACAGAAGCATTCAGTGAAACTTCTTTCTGTTCTGTCCTTTCAACTAACAGATTTGAAGCTTACTTTTGATTGAGCCGTTCTGAAACACTGTCTCTGTAGAAACTGGAATTTGACATTCCGCGCGCTAAAGGGGCTATAGTGGAAAAAGGGATATTTTCACATAAAAACTACACAGAGGCATTCTGTGTAACTTCTTTCTGTTCTGTGCATTCAACTAGCAGAGTTGTAGCTTACTTTTGATTGAGCAGTTCTGAATCACTCTTTCTATAGAAACTGCAGGTGGACATTCGGAGCGCTAAGGTGCCTATAGTGGAAAAGGAATATCTTCTAATAAAAACTACACAGAAGCATTCTGTGAAACTTCTTTCTGTTCTTTACATTCAACTAACAGAGTTGAAGCTTACATTCTATTGAGCAGTTCTGAAACAGTCTTTTGGTTGAAACTGCAAGTTGACATTCCGTGCGCTAAAGGGCCTATAGAGGAAAAAATGATATCTTCAAATAAAAACTGCACAGAAGCATTCTGTGAAACTTCTTTCTGTTCTGTGCATTAAAATAACAGAGTTGAAGCTTACTTTTGATTGAGCAGTTCTGAAACACTCTTTCTGTAGAAACTGCAGGTGGACATTCCGAGCGGTTAGGGGCCTATAGTGGAGAAAGTAATATCTCCAAATAAAAGCTGCACAGAACCATTCTGTGAAACTTTCTTCTTTTCTCTGCATTCAACTAACCGAGTTGAATCTTCCTTTTGATTGAGCAGTTCTGAAACACTCTTTCTGTGGGAACTGCAAGTGGACATTCAGATCGCTAAGGGGCCTATAGTGGAAAAGGAATATCTTCAAATAGAAACTACACAGAAGCATTCTGTGAAACTCCTTCCTGTTCTGTCCTTTCCACTAACAGAGTTGAATCTGACTTTTGATTGAGCAGTTCTGGAACACACTTTCTGTAGAAACTGCAAGTTGACGTTCTGATCGCTAAGGAGCCTATAGTGGAAAAAGTAATATCTCCAAATAAAAACTACACAGAAGCATTCTGTGAAACTTCTTTCTGTTCTGTCCTTTCAACTAACAGAGTTGAATCTTACTTTTGATTGAGCAGTTCTGAAACACTCTTTCTGTAGAAACAGCAAGTGGACATTCGGAGCGCTAAGGGGCCTATAGTGGAAAAAGGAATATCTTCAAATAAAAACTACACAGAAGCACTCTGTGAAACAACTTTCTGTTCTGTCCATTCAAGTAACAGAGTTGAAGCTGACTTTTGGTTGAGCATTTCTGAAACACTCTTTCTGTAGAAACTCCAAGTTGACATTCCGACCGGTGAAGGGCCTATAGTGGATAAAGGGATATCTTCAGATAAAAACTACACAGAAGCATTCTGTGAAAATTCTTCCTGTTCTGCGCATACAACTGACAGATTTGAAGCTTATTTTTGATTGAGCAGTTCTGAAACACTCTTTCTGTAGAAACTGCAAGTGGAGAATTGGTGAACTAGGGGGCTTAGAGTGGAAAAACGGATATATTCAAATAAAAACTACACAGAAGCATTCTGTGAAACTTCTTTCTGTTCTGTCCATTCAACTTACAGAGTTGAAGCTCACTTTTGATTGAGCAGTTTTGAAACACTGTTTCAGTTGAAACTGCAAGTTGACATTCCGAGCGCTAAAGGGACTGTAGTGGAAAAAGGGATATCTTCAAATAAAAACTACACAGAAGCATTCTGTGAAACTTCTTTCTGTTCTGTCCTTTCAACTAACAGAGTTGAAGCTTACTTTTTATTGTGCAGTTCGGTAACGTTCTTTCTGTAGAAACTGGAAGGGGACATTCCGTACGCTAAAGGCCTATAGTGGAAAAAGGGGTATCTTCACATAAAAACAACACAGAAGAATTCTGTGAAACTATTTTCTCTTTTGTGCATTCAACTTACAGAGTTGAAGCTTACTTTTGATTGAGCAGTTCTGAAGCACTCTTTCTGTAGAAACTGCAAGTGGAAATTCGGAGCACTAAGGGGCTTAGAGTCTAAAAAGGGATATCTTCAAATAAAAACTACACAGAAGCATTCTGTAAAAACTTCTTTCTGTTCTGTCCATTCAACTAACAGAGTTGAAGCTTACTTTTGGTTGAGCAGTTCTTAAACACTCTTTCGGTAGAAACTGCAAGTTGACATTCCAAGCGCTAAAGGGACTATGGTGGAAAAAGGGATATCTTCAAATAAAGACTACACAGAAGCATTCTGTGAAACTTCTTTCTGTTCTGTGCATTCAACTAACAGAGTTGAAGTTTACTTTTGATTGAGCAGTTCTGAAACACTCTTTCTGTAGAAACTGCAAGTGGACATTCAGAGCGCTAAGGGACCTTTAGTGGAAAAAGGAATAACTTCAAATAAAAACTACACAGAAGCATTAAGAGAAACTACTTCCTGTTCTGTCCTTTCAACTAACAGATTTGAAGCTTACTTTTGATTGAGCAGTTCTGAAACACTCTCTCTGTAGAAACTGGAATTTGACATCCTGTGCGCTAAAGTGCTTACAGTGGAAAAATGGATATCTTCAAATAAAAATTACACAGAAGCATTCTGTGAAACTTCCTTCTGTTCTGTGCATTCAACTAACAGAGTTGAGGCTTACTTTTGATTGAGCAGTTCTGAAACACTCTTTCTGTAGAAACTGCAAGTGGACATTCAGAGCGATAAGGGGCCTCTAGCGGAAAAAGGAATATCTTCAAATAAAAACTACAGAGAAGCATTCAGTGAAACTTCTTTCTGTTCTGTCCTTTCAACTAACAGATTTGAAGCTTACTTTTGATTGAGCCATTCTGAAACACTGTCTCTGTAGAAACTGGAAGTTGACATTCCGTGCGCTAAAGGGCCTATAGTGGAAAAAGGGATATCTTCAAATAAAAACTACACAGAGGCATTCTGTGTAACTTCTTTCTGTTCTGTGAATTCAGCTAGCAGAGTTGAAGCTGACTTTTGATTTAGAATTTCTGAAAGACTCTTTCTGTAGAAACTGCAAGTGGACATTCGGAGCGCTAAGGAGCCTATAGTGGAAAAGGAATATCTTCTAATAAAAACTACACAGAAGCATTCTGTGAAACTTCCTTCTGTTCTGTGCAATAAACTAACAGATTTGAAGCTTACTTTTGATTGAGCAGTTCTGAAACACCCTTTCTGTAGAAACGGCAGGTGGACATTCTTAGCGCTTAGGGCCTATAGTGGAGAAAGTAATATCTCCAAATAAAAACTTCACAGAATCATTCTGTGAAACTTCCTTCTATTCTGTGCATTCAACTAACTGAGCTGAATCTTCCTTTTGACTGAGCAGTTCTGAAACACTCTTTCTGTGGGAACTGCAAGTGGACATTCTGAACGCTAAGGGCCTATAGTGGAAAAAGTAATATCTTCAAATAGAAACTACACAGAAGCATTCTGTGAAACTCCTTTCTATTCTGTCCTTTCAACTAACAGAGTTGAATCTGACTTTTGATTGAGCAGTTCTGGAACGCTCTTTCTGTAGAAACTGCATGTTGACGTTCTGAATGCTAAGGAGCCTGTAGTGGAAAAAGTAATATCTCAAAATAAAAACTACACAGAAGCATTCTGTGAAGCTTATTTCTGTTCTGTCCTTTCAACTAACGGAGTTGAGTCTTACTTTTGATTGAGCAGTTCTGAAACACTCTTTCTGTAGAAACTGCAAGAGGAGAATTGGTGCACTAGGGGGCTTAGAGTGGAAAAACGGTTATCTTCAAATAAAAACTACACAGAAGCATTCTGTGAAACTTCTTTCTGTTCTGTCCTTTCAACTAACAGAGTTGAATCTTACTTTTGATTGAGCAGTTCTGAAACACTCTTTCTGTAGAAACAGCAAGTGGACATTCGGAGCGCTAAGGGGCCTATAGTGGAAAAAGGAATATCTTCAAATAAAAACTACACAGAAGCACTCTGTGAAACTACTTTCTGTTCTGTCCATTCAAGTAACAGAGTTGAAGCTGACTTTTGGTTGAGCATTTCTGAAACACTCTTTCTGTAGAAACTCCAAGTTGACATTCCGACCGCTGAAGGGCCTATAGTGGATAAAGGGATATCTTCAGATAAAAACTACAAAAAGCATTCTGTGAAACTTATTTCTGTTCTGTCCTTTCAACTAACGGAGTTGAGTCTTACTTTTGATGGAGCAGTTCTGAAACACACTTTCTGTAGAAACTGCAAGAGGAGAATTGGTGCACTAGGGGGCTCAGAGTGGAAAAACAGTTATCTTCAAATAAAAAATACACAGAAGCATTCTGTGAAACTTCTTTCTGTTCTGTCCTTTCAACTAACAGAGTTTAATCTTACTTTTGATTGAGCAGTTCTGAAACACTCTTTCTGTAGAAACAGCAAGTGGACATTCGGAGCGCTAAGGGGCCTATAGTGAAAAAAGGAATATCTTCAAATAAAAAATACACAGAAACACTCTGTGAAACTTCTTTCTGTTCTTTGCATTCAAGTAACAGAGTTGAAGCTGACTTTTGATTGAGCATTTCTGAAACACTCTTTCTGTAGAAATTCCAAGTTGACATTCCGACCGCTGAAGGGCCTATAGTGGATAAAGGGATATCTTCTGATAAAAACTACACAGAAGCATTCTGTGAAAATTCTTTCTGTTCTGCACATACAACTGACAGAGTTGAAGCTTATTTTTGATGGAGCAGTTCTGAAACACTCTTTCTGTAGAAACTGCAAGAGGAGAACTGGTGCACTAGGGGGCTTAGAGTGGAAAAACAGATATCTTCAAATAAAAACTACACAGAAGCATTCTGTGAAACTTCTTTCTGTTCTGTCCATTCAACTAACAGATTTGAAGCTTACTTTTGATTGAGCAGTTGTGAAACACTGTTACTGTAGAAACTGCTATTTGACAATCTGAGCGCTAAAGGGACTATAGTGGAAAAAGGGATATCTTAAAATAAAAACTACACAGAAGCATTCAATGAAACTTCTTCCTGTTCTGTCCTTTCAACTAACAGATTTGAAGCTTACTTTTTATTGTGCAGTTCTGTAACATTCTTTCTATAGAAACTGGAAGGGGACAGTCCGTGCGCTAAAGGCCTATTGTGGAAAAAGGGATATCTTCAAATAAAAACAACACAGAAGAATTCTGTAAAACTCCTTTCTCTTTTGTGCATTCAACTTACAGAGTTGAAGCTTACTTTTGATTGAGCAGTTCTGAAACACTCTTTCTGTAGAAACTGCAAGTGGAAATTCGGAGCACTAAGGGGCTTAGAGTGGAAAAAGGGATATCTTCAAATAAAAACTACACAGAAGCATTCTGTAAAACTTCTTTCTGTTCGGTCCATTCAACTAACAGAGTTGAAGCTTACTTTTGATTGAGCAGTTCTGAAACACTCTTTCGGTAGAAACTGCAAGTTGACAATGCGAGCGCTAAAGGGACTATAGTGGAAAAAGGGATATCTTCAAATAAAGACTACACAGAAGCATTCTGTGAAACTTATTTCTGTTCTGTGCATTCAACTAACAGAGTTGAAGCCTACTTTTGATTGAGCAGTTCTGAAACACCCTTTCTGTAGAAACTGCAAGTGGACATTCAGAGCGCTAAGGGGCCTATAGTGGAAAAAGGAATATCTTCAAATAAAAACTACACAGAAGCAATAAGAGAAACTACTTTCTGTTCTGTCCTTTCAACTAACAGAGTTGAAGCTTACTTTTGATTGAGCAGTTCTGAAACACTCTCTCTGTAGAAACTGGAAGTTGACATCCTGTGCCCTGAAGTGATTACAGTGGAAAAATGGATATCTTCAAATAAAAACTACACAGAAACATTCTGTGAAACTTCTTTCTCTTCTGTGCATTCAACTAACACAGTTGAGGCTTACTTTTGATTGAGCAGTTCTGAAACAGTCTTTCTGTATAAACTGCAAGTGGACATTCGGAGCGATAAGGGGCCTATAGTGGAAAAAGGAATATCTTAAAATAAAAACTACACAGAGGCATTCTGTGAAACATCTTTCTGTTCTGTCCATTCAAGTAACACAGTTGAAGCTGACTTTTGATTGAGCAGTTCTGAAACACTCTTTCTGTAGAAACTGCATGTTGACATTCCGACCGCTAAGTTGCTTACAGTGGATAAAGGGATATCCTCAGATAAAAACTACCCAGAAGCATTCTCTGAGAATTCCTTCCATTCTGCGCATTCAACTAACAGAGTTGAAGCTTACTTTTGATTGAGCAGTTCTGAAACATTCTCTCTGTAGAAACTGCAAGTGGACATTCGGAGCACTAATGGGCTTATAGTGGAAAAAGGGATATCTTGAAATAAAAACTACACAGAAGCATTCTGTGAATCTTCTTTCTGTTCTGTCCATTCAACCAACAGAGTTGAAGCTTACCTTTGATTGACAGTTCTGAAACACTCTTTCCGTAGAAACTGCAATTTGACATTCCCAGTGCAAAAGGGACTATACTGGAAAAGGGGATATATTCAAATAAAAACTACACAGAAGCATTCTGTGAACCTCCTTTCTGTTCTCTGCATTCAACTAACAGAGTTGAATGCTACTTTTGATTGAGCAGTTCTGAAACACCCTTTCTGTAGAAACTGCAAGTGGACATTCGGAGCACTAAGGGGCCTATAGTGGGGAAAGTAATATCTCCAAATAAAAACTACACAGAAGCATTCTGTGAAACTTCATTCTATTCTGTGCATTCAACTAACAGAGTTGAAGCTTATTTTTGATTGAGCAGTTCTGAAACACTCTTTCTGTAAAAAGTGCAATTCGACATTCGGAGCACTAAGGGGGCTATAGTGGAAAAAGGAATATCTTAAAATAAAAACTACACAGAGGCATTCTGTGAAACATCTTTCTGTTCTGTCCATTCAAGTAACACAGTTGAAGCTGACTTTTGATTGAGCAGTTCTGAAACACTCTTTCTGTAGAAACTGCATGTTGACATTCTGACCGCTAAAGGGCCTGTAGTTGATAAAGGGATATCTTTAGTTAAAAACTACACAGAAGCATTCTGTGAAAATTCTTTCTGTTCTGCGCATACAACTAACAGAGTTGAAGCTTACTTTTGATTGAGGAGTTCTGAAACACTCTTTCTGTAGAAACTGCAAGTGGACATTCGGAGCACTAAGGCGCTTAGAGTGGAAAAAGGGATATCTTCAAATAAAAACTACACAGAAGCATTCTGTGAAACTTCTTTCTGTTTTGCCCATTCAACTAACAGAGTTGAAGCTTACTTTTCATTGAGCAGTACTGAAACTCTCTTTCGGTAGAAACTGCAAGTTGACATTCCGAGCACTAAGGATCCTATAGTAGAAAAAGTAATATCTCCAAATAAAAACTATATAGAAGCATTCTGTGAAACTTCTTTCTGTTCTGTGCATTCAACTAACAGGGTTGAATCTTCCTTTTGATTGAGCAGTTCTGAAACACTCTTTCTGTAGAAACTGCAAGTGGACATTCTGAATGCTAACGGGCCTATAGTGGAAAAAGGAATATCTTCAAATTAAAACTACACAGTAGCATTCTGTGAAACTACTTTCTGTTCTGTCCATTCAACTAACAGAGTTGAAGCTGACTTTTGATTGAGCAGTTCTGAAACACTCTTTCTGTAGAAACTGCAAGTTGACATTCCGAGCGCTAAGGAGCCTATAGTGGAAAAAGAAATATCTCCAAATAAAAACTACACAGAAGCTTTCTGTGAAACTTCTTTCTGTTCTATGCATTCAAGTAACAGAGTTGAAGCTTACTTTTGATGGCGCAGTTCTGAAACCCTCTTTCTGTAGAAACTGCAAGTGGACATTCGGAGCGCTAAGGGGCCTACAGTAGAAAAAGGAATATCTTCAACTAAAAACTATACAGAAGCATTCAGTGAAACTTCTTAATGTTCTGTGCATTGAAGTAACAGAGTTGAAGCTTACTTTTGATTGAGCAGTTCTGAAACACTCTTTCTGTAGAAACTGCAAGTGGACATTCGGAGGTATAAGGGTCCTACACTGGAAAAAGGAATACATTCAAATAAAAAATACAGAGGCATTGTGTGAAACTTCTTTCTGTTCTGTCCATTCAAGTAACAGAGTTGAAGCTGACTTTTGATTGAGCAGTTCTGAAACACTCTTTCTGTAGAAACTGCATGTTGACATTCCCACCGCTAAAGGGCCTATAGTGGATAAAGGGATATCTTCAGATAAATACTACACAGAAGCATTCTGTGAAATTTCTTTCTGTTCTGTGCATTCAACTAACGGATTTGAAGCTGACTTTTGATTGAGCAGTTCTGAAACACGCTTCTGTAGAAACTGCAATTGGACCTTCGGAGCGCTAAGGGTCCTATACTGGAAAAATTAATATCTTCATCTAAAAACTACACAGAGGCATTCTGTGAAACTTCTTTCTGTTCTGTCCATTCAAGTAACAGAATTGAAGCTGACTTTTGATTGAGCAGTTCTTAAACACTCTTTCTGTAGAAACTGCAAGTTGACATTCCGACCGCTAAAGGGCCTGTAGTGGATAAAGGGATATCTACAGATAAAAACTACACAGAAGCATTGTGTGAAAATTCTTTCTGTTCTGCGCATTCAACTAACAGAGTTGAAGCTTACTTTTGATTGAGCAATTCAGAAACACTCTTTCTGTAGAAACTGCACGTGGAAAATCTGGACGCTAAGGAGCCTATAGTGGAAAAAGGAATATGTTCAAATAAAAACTACACAGAAGCATTCTGTGGAACGACTTTCTGTTCTCTGCATTCAACAAACAGAGTTAATGCTTACCTTTGATTGAGTAGTTCTGAAACACTCTTTCTGTAGAAACTGCAAGTTGATATTCGGAATGCTAAGGGGCCTAGAGTGGATAAAGATATGTCTTCAAATACAAACTACGCAGATTTATTCTGTGAAACTACATTCTGTTCTTTGCATTTAACTAACAGAGTTGACTCTTGGTTTTGATTGAGCAGTTCTGGACACTCTTTCTGTAGAAACTGCAGGTGGACATTTGAGCACTAAGGGGTCTATAGTGGAAAGAGCAATATCTCCAAATGAATACTACACAGAAGCATTATGTGAAACTTCTTTCTGTTCTGTGCATTCAACTAACAGAGTTGAAGCTTACTTTTGTTTGAGAAGTTCTGAAACACTCTTTCTGTAGAAACTGCAAGTGGACATTAGGAAGGCTAAGGAGCCTATAGTGGAAAAAGGAATATCTTCAAATAAAAACTACACAGAAGCATTCTGTGAAACTTCTTTCTCTTCTGTACATTCAACAAACAGAGTTGAAGCTTTTGATTGAGCAGTTCTGAAGCACTCTTTCTGTAGAAACTGCATTTGGACATTCGGAACACTAATTTGCTTATAGTGTAAAAAGGAATATCTCCAAACAAAAACTACACAGAAGCATTCTGTGAAACTTCTTTCCCTTCTGTGCATTCAACTAACAGAGTTGAAGCTTGCGTTTGATTGAGCAATTCTGAGACACTCTTTCTGTAGGAACAGCAAGAGGACATTTCTAACCCTAATGGGCCAATTGTGGAAAAAGGATTTTCCTCAAATAAAAACTACACAGAAGCATTCTATGAAACTTCTTGCTGTTCTGTGCATTCAGCTAACAGAGTTGAAGTTTAGTTTTGACTGAGCATTTCTCAGACACTCCTTCTGTAGAAATTGCAAGAGGACATCCGAACACTAAGGGGCCAATTGTGGAAAACGGAATATCTCAAATAAAAACTACACAGAAGAATTCTGTGAAACTTTTTTCTGTTCTGTGCATTCACCTAACAGAGTTGAAGCTTACTTTTGATTGAGCAGTTCTGAAACACTCTTTCTGTAGAAACTGCAGGGGACATTCTGAGCGCTAAGGGGCCTATTGTGGAAAAAGGAAATATTCAAATAAAAACTACACAGAAGCATTCTGCGAAACTTTTTCTGTTTCTGCATTCAACTAACAGAGTGGAAGGTTCCTTTTTTTGAGCACTTGTGAAACACTCTTTCTGTAGAAAACTGCATGTGGACATTCAGAGCACTAAGGGGACTATTGGGAAAAAGGATTATCTCCAAATGACAACTACACAGAAGCCTTCTGTGAAACTTCTTTCTGTTCTCTGCATTAAACTAACAGAGTTGAAGCTTACTGTTGATTGAGCAGTTCTGAAACCCTCTTTCTTTAGAAACTGCAAGTGGACATTCAGAGTGCTAAGGGGCCTATAGTGGAAAAAGGATTATCTTCAAATAAAAACTACACAGAAGCATTCAGTGAAAGTTCTTTCTGTTCTGTCCTTTCAACTAACAGAGTTGAAGCTTACTTTTGATTGAGCAGTTCTGAAACACTCTCTCTAAATAAGTAATTCTGTAGTGGAAAAAGGGATATCTTCAAATAAAACTACACAGAAGCATTCTGTGAAACTTCTTTCTGTTCTGTCCATTCAACTAACAGTGTTGATGCTGACTTTTGATTGAGCAGTTCTGAAACACTCTTTCTGTAGAAACTGCAAGTTGACATTCCGAGCGCTAAAGCGCCTATAGTGGAAAAAGGGGTATCTTCAAATAAAAACTACACAGAAGCAAAACAAGAAATGGGGAAAGGATTCCCTATTTAGTAAATGGTGCTGGGAAAACTGGCTAGCCATATGTAGAAAGCTGAAACTGGATCCCTTCCTTACACCTTATACAAAAATTAATTCAAGATGGATTAAAGACTTATATGTTAGACCCAAAACCATTAAAATCCTACAAGAAAACCTAGGCAATACCATTCAGGACATAGGCGTGGGCAAGGACTTCATGTCTAAAACACCAAAAGCAATGGCAACAAAAGCCAAAATCGACAAATGGGATCTCATTAAGCTAAAGACCTTCTGCACAGCAAAACAAACTATCATCTGAATGAACAGGCAACCTACAGAATGGGAGAAAATATTTGCAACCTACTCATCTGACAAAGGGCTAATATCCATAATCTACAATGAACTCAAAGAAATTTACAAGAAAAAACCAAACAACCCCATCAAAAAGTGGGCAGAGGTCATGAACAGACACTTCTCCAAAGAAGACATTTATGCAGCCAAAAAACACATGAATAAATGCTCATCATCACTGGCCATCAGAGAAATGCAAATCAAAACCACAGTGAGATACCATCTCACACCAGTTAGAATGGACCTCATTAAAAAATCAGGAAACAACAGGTGCTGGAGAGGATGTGGAGAAAAAGGAACACTTTTTCACTGTTGATGGTACTCTAAACTAGTTCAACCATTGTGGAAGTCAGTGTGGCGTTTCCTCAGGGATCTCGAACTAGAAATACCATTTCACCCAGCCATCCCATTACTGGGTATATACCCAAAGGACTATAAATCATGCTGCTATAAAGACACATGCACACGTATGTTTATTGCGGCACTATTCACAATAGCAAAGAGTTGGAACCAACCCAAATGTCCAACAACGATAGACTGGATTAAGAAAATGTGACACATATACACCATGGAATACTATGCAGCCATAAAAAATGATGAGTTCGTGTCCTTTGTAGGGACATGGACGAAACTGGAAAACATCATTCTCAGTAAACTATCGCAAGGACAAAAAACCAAACACCGCATGTTCTCTCTCATAGGTGGGAATTGAACAATCACAACTCATGGGAACAGGAAGGGGAACATCACACTCAGGGGACTGTTGTGGGGTGGGGGAAGGGGGGAGGGACAGCATTAGGAGATACACCTAATGCCAAATGACGAGATAATGGGTGCAGGAAATCAACATGGCACATGGATACATATGTAACAAACCTGCACATTGTGCACATGTACCCTAAAACCCTAAAGTATAATAATAAAAAAAAAAATTATAAAAAAAAAAAACAAAACTACACAGAAGCATTCTGTGAAACTTCTTTCTCTTCTGTGCATTCAACTAACAGAGTTGAAGCTTACTTTTGATTGAGCAGTTCTGAGACACTCTTTCTGTAGAAACTGCAAGTGGACATTCCAACCGCTAAAGGGCCTATAGTAGATAAAGTGATATCTTCAGATAAAAACTACACAGAAGCATTCTATGAAAATTCTTTCTGATCTGCGCATTCAACTAACAGATTTCAAGCTTACTTTTGATTGAGCAGTTCTGAAACCCTCTTTCTGTAGAAACTGGAAGTTGACATTCGGAGCACTAAGGGGATTAGAGTGGAAAAAGAGATATCTTCAAATAAAAACTACACAGAAGCATTCTCTGAAACTTCTTTCTGTTCTGTGCATTCAACTAACAGAGTTGAAGCTTACTTTTGATTGAGCAGTTCTGAAACACTCTTTCAGTAGAAACTGCAAGTTGACATTCCGAGCGCTAAAGGGCCTATAGTGGAAAAAGGGATATCTTCAAATAAAAACTACAGAGAAGAATTCTGTGAAACTTCTTTCTGTTCTCCGCATTCAACTAACAGAGTTGAAGGTTACTTTTGATTGAGCAGTTCTGAAACACCCTTTCTTTAGAAACTGCAAGGTGACATTTGGAGGGCTAAGGGGCCTATAGTGGAAAAAGAAATATCTCCACATAGAAACTACACAGAAGCATTCTGTGAAACTACTTTCTGTTTTGTGCATGCAGCTAACAGAGTTGAAGATTACTTTTGATTTAGCAGTTCGGAAACACACTTTCTGTAAAAACTGCAAGTTGACATTCCGAGCGCTAATGAGCCTATAGTAGAAAAAGTAATATCTCCAAATAAAGACTACACAGAAGCATTCTGTGAAACTTCTTTCTCTTCTGTGCATTCAACTAACAGAGTTGAAGCTTACTTTTGATTGAGCAGTTCTGAAACACTCTTTCCGTAGATACTGCAATTTGACATTCGGAGCGCTAAAGGTCCTAGAGTGGAAAAAGCGATATCTTCAAATAAAAACTACACAGAAGCATTCTGTGAAACTTCTTTCTGTTCTGTGCATTCAACTAACAGAGTTGAAGCTTACTTTTGATTGAGCAGTTATGAAATACCCTTTCTGTAAAAACTGTGGGTGGTCTTTCGGAGCGCTAAGGGGCCTATAGTGGAAAAAGAAATATCTCCAAATAAAAACTACACAGAAGTATTCTGTGGAACATCTTTCTGTTCTGTGCATTCAACTGACAGTGTTGAAGCTTACTTTTGATTGAGCAGTTCGGAAACACTCTTTCTGTAGAAACTGCAAGTGGACATTCAGAGCACAAAGGGGCCTATAGTGGAAAAAGGAATATCTTAAAATTAAAACTACACAGAGGCATTCTGTGAAACTTTTTTCCGTTATTTCCATTCAAGTAACAGTGTTGAAGCTGACTTTTGATTGAGCAGTTCTGAAACACTCTTTCTGTAGAAACTGCAAGTTGACATTCCGACTGCTAAAGGGACTATTGTGGATGAAGGGATATCTTCAGATAAAAACTACACAGAAGCATTCTGTGAAACTTCTTTCTGTTCTGTGCATTCAACTAACAGAGTTGAAGCTTACTTTTTATTGACCAGTTCTGAAACACTCTTTCTGTAGAAACTGCACGTGGACATTCGAGCGCTAAGGAGCCTATAATAGAAAAAGAAATATCTCCAAATAAAAACTACACAGAAGCATTCTGTGAAAGTTCTTTCTATTCTGTGCATTCAACTAACAGAGTTGAAGCTTACTTTTGATTGAGCAGTTCTGAAACAGTCTTTCTGTAGAAACTCCAATTGGAAATTTGGAGCGCTTTCAACTAACAGAGTTGAAGGTTACTTTTGATTGTGCAGTTCTGAAACACTCTTTCTGTAGAAACTGAAATTTGACATTCCGTGCGCTAAAGGGCCTATAGTGGAAAAAGGGATATCTTCAAATAACAACTACACAGAAGCATTCTGTGAAACTTCTTTCTGTTCTCTGCATTCAACTAAGAGAGTTGAAGCCTACTTTTGATGGAGCAGTTCTGAAACACTCTTTCTGTAGAAAGTGCAAGTGGATATTTGGAGCGCTAAGGGGATTAGAGTGGAAAAAGGAATATCTACAAATAAAAACTACACAGAAGCATTCTGTGGAACTTCTTTCTGTTATGTCCATTGAACTAACAGAGTTGGAGCTCACTTTTGATTGAGCAGTTCTGAAACACTCTTTCTGTAGAAACTGCAAGTTGACATTCCGATCGCTAAAGTGCCGATTGTGGAAAAAGGGATATCTTCATATAAAAACAACACAGAAGCATTTTCTGAAACTTCTTTCTGTTCTGTGCATTAACTAACAGCGTTGAAGCTTACGTTTGATTGAGAAGTTATGAAACACCCTTTCTGTAGAAACTGCAGGTGGACATTCGGAGCGCTAATGGGCCTACAGTGGAAAAAGAAATATCTCCAAATAAAAACTACAAAGAAGCATTCTGTTAAACTTCTTTCTGTTTTTGCATTCAACTAACAGAGTTGAAGCTTACTTTTGATTGAGCAGTTCTGAAACACTCTTTCTGTAGAACCTGCAAGTTGACATTCCCAGCGCTAAGGAGCCTATACTGGAAAAAGTAATATCTCCAAATAAAAACTACAAAGAAGCATTCTGTGAAACTACTTTCTGTTCTGTGCTTTCAACTAACAGAGTTGAAGCTTACTTTTGATTGAGCAGTTCTGAGACACTCTTTCTGTAGAAACCGGAAGTGGACATTCGGAGCGCTTAGGGGCCTATAGTGGAAAAAGGAAAATCTTCAAATTAAAACTACACAGAAGCATTCTGTGAAACTTCTTTCTGTTCTGTTCATTCAACTAACAGTGTTAAAGCTTACTTTTGATTCAGCAGTTCTGAAACACTCTTTCTGTAGAAACTGCAAGTGGACATTCTGAACAATAAGGGGCCTATAGTGGAAAAGGGAATATCTTCAAATAAAAACTACACAGAAGCATTCAGTGAAACTACTTTCTGTTCTGTCCTTTCAACTAAGAGAGTTGAAGCTGACTCTTGATTGAGCAGTTCCGATACACTCTCTCTGTAGAAACTGGAAAATGACATTCCGTGCGCTAAAGGGCCTATAGTGGAAAAAGTGATATCTTCAAATAAAAACTACACAGAAGCATTCTGTGAAACTTCTTTCTGTTCTGTGCATTCAACTAACAGAGTTTAAGCTTACTTTTGATTGAGCAGCTCTGAAACACTCTTTCTGTAGAAACTGCAAGTGGACATTCTGAGCGCTACGGGGCCTATAGTGGAAAAAGGAATATGTCAAAATAAAAACTACACAGAGGCATTCTGTGAAACTTCTTTCTGTTCTGTCCATTCAAGTAACAGATTTGAAGCTGCCTTTTGATTGAGCAGTTCTGAAACACTCTTTCTGTAGAAACTGCAAGTTGACACTCCGACCGCTAAAGGGCCTATAGTGGATAAAGGGATATCTTAAGATAAAAACTACACAGAAGCATTCTGTGAAAATTCTTTCTGTTCTGCGCATTCAACAATCAGAGTTGATGCTTACTTTTGATTGAGCAGTTCTGAAACACTCTTTCTGTAGAAAATGCAAGTGGAAATTCGGAGCACTAAGGGCTTAGTGTGGCAAAAGGGATATCTTCAAATAAAATCTACATAGAAGCATTCTGTGAAACTTCTTTCTGTTCTGTTCATTCAACTAACAGAGTTGAAGCTTACTTTTGATTGAGCAGTTCTGAAACACTCTTTCGGTAGAAACTGCAGTTGACATTCCGAGCGATAAAGGGACTATAGGTGAAAAAGGGATATCTTCAAATAAAAACTACACAGAAGCATTCTGTGAAACTTCTTTCCGTTCTGTCCATTCAACTAACAGAGTTGAAGCTGACTTTTGATTGAGCAGTTCTGAAACACTCTTTCGGTAAAAACTGCAAGTTGACATTCCGAGCGCTAAAGGGCCTATAGAGGAAAAAGGGATATGTTCAAATAAAAACTACACTGAAGCGCTTTGTGAAACTTCTTTCTGTTCTGTGCATTAAGCTAACAGAGTTGAAGCTTACTTTTGATTGAGCAGTTATGAAACACCCTTTCTGTAGAAACTGCAGGTGGACATTAAGAGCGCTAAGGGCCATATAGTGCAAAAAGGAATATCTCCAAATGAGAACTACACAGAAGCATTCTGTGAAACTTCTTTCTGTTCTGTGCATTCAACTAACAGGGTTGAAACTTACTTTGGATTGAGCAGTTCTGAAACCCTCTTTCTGTAGAAACTGCAAGTGGACATTCTGAACGCTAAGGGGCCTATAGTGGAAAAAGGAGTATCTTCAAATAAAAACTACACAGAAGCATTCTGTGAAACTTTTTCTGTTCTGTCCATTCAACTAACAGCGTTGAAGCTGACTTTTGATTGAGCAGTTCTGAAACACTCTTTCTGTAGAAACTGCAATTTGACAGTCCGAGTGATAAGGAGCCCATAGTGGAAAAAGTAATATCTCCAAATAAAAACTACAGAGAAGCATTCTGTGAAACTTCTTTCTCTTCTGTGCATTCAACTAACAGAGTTGAAGATTACTTTTGATTGAGCAGTTCTGAAACACCCTTTCTGTAGAAACTGCAAGTGGACATTCGGAGCGCTTAGGGGTCTATAGTGGAAAAAGGAATATCTACATATAAAAACTACACAGAAGCATTGTGTGAAACTTCTGTCTCTTCTGTGCATTCTACTAACAGAGTTGAAGCTTACTTTTGATTGAGCAGTTCTGAAACACTCTTTCTGTAGAAACTGGAAGTTGAGATTCCGTGTGCTAAAGGGCCTGTAGTGGAAAAAAGCATATCTTCAAAGAAAAATTACACAGATGCATTCTGTGAAAATTCTTTCTCTTCTGTGCTTTCAGCAAAGAGATTTGAAGCTTTCTATTATTGAGCAGTTCTGAAACACTCTTTCTGTAGAAGCTGCAAGTGGACATTTGGAGCGCTAAGGGGCCTATAGTGGAAAAAGGAATATCTTCAAATAAACACTACACAGATGCATTCTGTGAAACTTCTTTCTGTTCTGTGTTTTCAACTAACACGATTGAAGATTACTTTTGATTGAGCAGTTGTGAAACACTCTTTCTGTAGAAACTGCAAGGGGACATTCTGAACGCTCAGGGTCCTATAGTGGAAAAAGGAATATCTCCAAATAAAAACTACACAGAAGCATTCTGTGAAACTTCTTTCTGTTCTCTGCATTCAACTAACCGCGTTGAAGCTGACATTTTTTTGAGCAGTTCTGAGACACTCTTTCTGTAGAAACTGCAAGTTGACAACCCGAGCGCTAAGGAACCTATAGTGGAAAAAGAAATATCTGCAAATAAAAAGTACACAGAGGCATTCTGTGAAACTCCTTTCTGTTCTTTCCATTCAACCGAGTTGAAGCTTACTTTTGATTGAGCAGTTCTGAAACACTCTTTCTGTAGAAACTGCAAGTGGACAATTGGAGCGCTAATGGGCCTATATTGGAAAAAGGAATATCTTCAAATAAAAACTGCACAGAAGCATTCTGTGAAACCTCTTTCTGTTCTGTCCATTGAACTAACAGAGTTGAAGCTTTCTTTTGATTGAGTAGTTCTGAAACACTCTTTCTGTAGAAACCGCAACTTGACAAACCGAGTGCTAAAGGGCCTATAGTGGAAAAAGAGATATCTTCAAGTAAAAACTACACAGAAGCATTCTGTGAAACATCTTTCGGTTGTGTGCATTCAACTAACAGAGTTGAAGCTGAGTTTTGATTGAGCAGTGCTGAAGCACTCTTTCTGTACAAACTGCTAGTGGATATTCGGAGCACTAAGTGGTCTTTAGAAGAAAAATGTATATCTTCAAATAAAAACTACACAGAAACTTTCTGTGAAACTTCTTTCTGTTCTGTCCATTCAACTAAGAAGTTGAATGTTACTTTTTTTTGAGCAGTTCTGAAACACTCTTTCTGTAGAAACTGCTAGTGGGCATTCGGAGCGCTACGGGCCCTATAGTGGAAAAAAGAATATCTTCAAATAAAAACTGCACAGAAGCATTCTGTGAGACTTCTTTCTGTTCTGTGCATTCAACTAACAACGTTGAAGCTTACTTTTGAATGAGCAGTTCTGAAACACTCTTTCTGTAGAAACTGCAAGCTGATATTCCGAGCGCTAAAGGTCCTATACTGGATAAAGAAATATGTCCGAATAAATACCACACAGAAGCCTTCTCTGCAACTTCTTTCTGTTCTGTGCATTCAACTAACACTGTTGAAGCTTACTTTTGATTGCGCAGTTCTGAAACCCTGTTTCTGTAGAAACTGCAAGTGGACATTCGGAGCGCTAAGGGGCCTATAATGGAAAAAGTAATATCTTCAAATAAAAACTACACAGAAGCATTCTGTGAAACTTCTTTCTGTCCTGTGCATTCAACTAACAGAGTTGAAGCTTACTTTTGATTGAGCAGTTCTGAAACACCCTTTCTGTAGAAACTGCAAGTGGACATTCGGAGTGCCAAAGGGCCCATAGTGGAAAAAGTAATATCTCCAAATGAAATCTACACAGAAGCATTCTGTGAAACTTCTTTCTGTTCTCTGCATTCAACTAACAGAGTTGAAGCTTACTTTTGATTGAGCAGTTCTGAAACACTCTTTCTGTAGAAACTGCAGGTGGACATTCTGAAAGCCATCGGGCCTATAGTGGAATAAGGAATATCTCCAAATAAAAACTACACAGAAGCATTCTGTGAAACTTCTTTCTGTTCTGTCCATTCAACTAATAGAGTTGAAGCTTACTTTTGATTGAGCAGTTCTGAAACACTCTTTCTGTAGGAACTGCATGTGGACATTCTGAACGCTAAGGCGCCAATAGTGAAAAATGGATAACTTCAAACAAAAACTACACAGAAGGATTCTGTGAAACTTCTTTCTGTTCTGTGCACTCAACTAACAGAGTTGATGCTCACTTTTGATTGAGCAGTTCTGAAAGACTCTTTCTGTAGAAACTGCAATTGGACATTCTTAGCGCTAAGGGGCCTATAGTGGAAAAAGGAATATCTTCATATAAAAACTACAGAGAAGCATTCTGTGAAACTTCTTTCTGTTCTGTCCATTCAACTAACAAAGTTGAAGTTTGCTTTTGATTGAGCAGTTCTGAAACACTCTTTCTGTAGAAACTGCAGGTGGACATTCTGATAGCGAAGGGGCCTATAGTGGAATAAAGAATATCTCCAAATAAAAACTACACAGAAACATTCTGTGAAACTTCTTTCTGTTCTGTGCATTCAACTAGCAGGATTGAAGCATACTTTTGATTGAGCAGTTCTGGAACTTTCTTTCTGTGGAAACTGCAAGGTGACATTCAGTGCGCTAAGTGTCCTATAGTTGTAAAAGGAATATCTTCAGATAAATACTACACGGAATCATTCTGTGAAACTTCTTTCTGTTCTGTGCATTCAACTAACAGAGTTGAAGCTTACTTTTGATTGAGCAGTTCTGAAACACCCTTTCTGTAGAAACTGCAAGTGGACATTTGGAGCGTTAAGGGTCCTAGAGTTTAAAAAGGAATATCTTCAATAAAAACTCCAGAAAAACATTCTGTGAAACGTCTTTCTGTTCTGTCCATTCAGCTAACAGAGTTGAAGCTTACTTTTGATGGAGCAGTTCTGAAACACTCTTTCTGTAGAAACTGCAAGTTGATATTCCGAGCGCTAAAGGGCCTGTAGCGGAAAAAGGGATATCTTCAAATAAAAACTACACAGAATCATTCTGTCAAACTTCTTTCTGTTCTGTCCATTCAACTAACAGTGTTGAAGATTACTTTTGGTTGAGCAGTTCTGAAACACTCTTTCTGTGGAACCTGCAAGTGGACATTCTAAACGCTAAGTGGCCTATAGTGGAAAAAGGAATATCTTCAAATAAAAACTACACAGAAGCATTCTGTGAAACTTCTTTCTGTTCTGTCCATTCAACTAACAGAGTTGAAGCTGACTTTTGATTCATGAGTTCTGAAACACTCTTTCTGTAGAAACTGCAAGTTGACATTCCGAGCGCTAAGGAGCCTATAGTGGAAAAAGTAATATCTCCAAATAAAAACTACACAGAAGCATTCTGTGAAACTTCTTTCTGTTCTGTGCATTCAACTAACAGAGTTGAAGATTACTTTTGATTGAGCAGTTCCGAAACACTCTTTCTGTAGAAAATGCAATTGGACATTCGGAGCGCTAAGGGGCCTATAGTGGAAAAAGTAATATCTTCAAATAAAAACTACACAGAAGCATTCTGTGAAACTTCTTTCTGTTCTGTGCATTCAACTAACAGAGTTGAAGCTTACTTTTGATTGAGCAGTTCTGAAACACTCTTTTTGTATAAACTGCTAGTGGACATTCGGAGCGCTAACGGTCCTATAGTGGAAAAAGGAATATCTTCAAATAAAAACTACACAGAAGCATTCGGTGAAGCCTCTTCTGTCCATTAAACTAACAGAGTTGAAGCTTACTTTAGATTGAGCAGTTCAGAAACACTCTTTCTGTAGAAACTGCATGTTGACATTCGGATCGCTAAAGGGCCTATAGTGGATAAGGGAATATCTTCAGATGAAAAGTGCACAGAAGCATTTTGTCAAAATTCTTTGTGTTCTGTGCATTCAACTAACAGAGTTGAAGCTTACGTTTGATTGAGCAGTTCTGAAACACACTTTCTGTAAAAACTGCAGGTGGACATTCGGAGCACTAAGGGGCCTATAGTGGAAAAAGGAAAACCTCCAAATAAAAACTACACAGAAGCATTCTGTGAAAATTCTTTCTGTTCTGTGCATTCAACTAACACAGTTGAAACTTACTTTTGATTGAGAAGTTCTGAAACACTCTTTCTGTAGAAACTGCAAGTGGACATTTCTAGCGCTAAGGGGCCTATAGTGGAAAAAGGAATATCTTCAAATAATAACTACACAGAAGCATTCTGTGAAACTTCTTTCTGTTCTGTGCATTCAACTAACAGAGTTGAAGCTTACTTTTGATTGAACAGTTCTGAAACACTCTTTCTGTAGAAATTGCAACTGGACATTCGGAGCGCTAAGGGGCCTATAGTGGAAAAGGGAATATCTTCCAATAGAAACTACACAGAAGCATTCTGTGAAACTTCTTTCTGTTCTGTCCATTCAACTGACAGAGTTGAAGCTTACTTTTTATTGAGCAGTTCTGAAACACTCTTTCGGTAGAAACTGCAAGTTGACATTCCGAACGCTAAAGGGCCTTTAGTGGAAAAAGTGATATCTCCAAATAAAAACTACACAGAAGCATTCTTTGAAACTTCTTTCTGTTCTGTGCATTCAACTAACAGAGTTGAAGCTTACTTTTGACTGAGCAGTTCTGAAACACCCTTTCTGTAGAAACTGCAAGTGGACATTCGGAGCGCTTAGGGGCCTATAGTGGAAAAAGTAAAACCTCCAAATAAAAACTACACAGAAGCATTCTGTGAAAATTCTTTCTGTTCTGTGCATTCAACTAACACAGTTGAAACTTACTTTTGATTGAGAAGTTCTGAAACACTCTTTCTGTAGAAACTGCAAGTGGACCTTTCTAGCGCTAAGGGGCCTATAGTGGAAAAAGGAATATCTTCAAATAATAACTACACAGAAGCATTCTGTGAAACTTCTTTCTCTTCTGTGCATTCAACTAACAGAGTTGAAGCTTACTTTTGATTGAACAGTTCTGTAACACTCTTTCTGTAGAAATTGCAACTGGACATTCGGAGCGCTAAGGGGCCTATAGTGGAAAAGGGAATATCTTCCAATAGAAACTACACAGAAGCATTCTGTGAAACTTCTTTCTGTTCTGTCCATTCAACTAACAGAGTTGAAGCTTACTTTTTATTGAGCAGTTCTGAAACACTCTTTCGGTAGAAACTGCAAGTTGACATTCCGAACGCTAAAGGGCCTTTAGTGGAAAAAGTGATATCTCCAAATAAAAACTACACAGAAGCATTCTTTGAAACTTCTTTCTGTTCTGTGCATTCAACTAACAGAGTTGAAGCTTACTTTTGACTGAGCAGCTCTGAAACACCCTTTCTGTAGAAACTGCAAGTGGACATTCGGAGCGCTTAGGGGCCTATAGTGGAAAAAGTAAAACCTCCAAATAAAAACTACACAGAAGCATTCTGTGAAAATTCTTTCTGTTCTGTGCATTCAACTAACACAGTTGAAACTTACTTTTGATTGAGAAGTTCTGAAACACTCTTTCTGTAGAAACTGCAAGTGGACCTTTCTAGCGCTAAGGGGCCTATAGTGGAAAAAGGAATATCTTCAAATAATAACTACACAGAAGCATTCTGTGAAACTTCTTTCTGTTCTGTGCATTCAACTAACAGAGTTGAAGCTTACTTTTGATTGAACAGTTCTGTAACACTCTTTCTGTAGAAATTGCAACTGGACATTCGGAGCGCTAAGGGGCCTATAGTGGAAAAGGTAATATCTTCAAATAGAAACTACACAGAAGCATTCTGTGAAACTTCTTTCTGTTCTGTCCATTCAACTGACAGAGTTGAAGCTTACTTTTTATTGAGCAGTTCTGAAACACTCTTTCGGTAGAAACTGCAAGTTGACATTCCGAACGCTAAAGGGCCTTTAGTGGAAAAAGTGATATCTCCAAATAAAAACTACACAGAAGCATTCTTTGAAACTTCTTTCTGTTCTGTGCATTCAACTAACAGAGTTGAAGCTTACTTTTGACTGAGCAGTTCTGAAACACCCTTTCTGTAGAAACTGCAAGTGGACATTCGGAGCGCTTAGGGGCCTATAGTGGAAGATGTAATATCTTCAAATAAAAAATACACAGAAGCGGGGTGGAGCCAAGATGGCCGAATTGGAACAGCTCCGGTCTCCAGCTCCCAGCCCCAGCTGCACAGTAGACGGGTGATTTCTGCATTTCTGCTTGAGGTACCTGTTTCATCTCACTAGGGAATGCCTAACAGTGGGTGCAGGACAGTCGGTGAAGCACACCGTGCACGAGCCGAAGCAGAGTGAGGCACTGCCTCACTCGGGAAGCGCAAGGCTTCAGGGAGTTCCCTTTCCTAGTCAAAGAAAGGGGAAGCAGACGGCACTGGAATATCGGGTCATTCCCATCCTAATACTGTGCTTTTCCAATGGGCCTGGAAAACGGCACACTAGGAGATTGTGTCCCGCACCTGGCTCGGAGGGTCCTATGCCAACGGAGTCCCGCTGATTGCTAGCACAGCAGTCTGAGATCAAGCTTCAAGGCAGCAGCGAGGCTGGGGGAGGGGCGCCCGCCATTGCCCAGGCTTGCTTAGGTAAACAAAGCAGCCAGGAACCTCGAAATGGGTGGAGCCCACCACAGCTCAAGGAGGCCTGCCTGCCTCTGTAGGCTCCACCTCTGGGGGCAGGGCACAGACAAACAAAAACTCAGCAGGAACCTCCACAGTCTTAAATGTCCCTGTCTGACTGACAGCTTTGAAGAGAGTAGTGGTTCTCCCAGCACGCAGCTGGAGATCTGAGAACGGACAGACTGCCTCCTAAAGTGGGTCCCTCACCCCTGAGCAGCCTAACTGGGAGGCACCGCTCCTGTAGGGACCGACTGACACCTCATTCAGCCAGGTAGTCCTCTGAGACAAAACTTTCAGAGGAACTACCAGACAGCTGAATTTGTGGTCTCACAAAAATCTGCTGTTCTGCAGCCACCGCTGCTGACACCCAGCCAAACAGGGTGTGCAGTGGATCTCTAGTAAACTCCAACAGACCTGCAGCTGAGGGTCCTGTCTGGTAGAAGGAAATGTAACAAACAGAAAGGACATCTACACCAAAAACCCATCTGTACATCACCAACATCAAAGACAAAAAGTAGATAAAACCACAAAGATGGGGAGAAAACAGAGCAGAAAAACTGGAAACTCTAAAAACAGAGCACCTCTCCTCCTCCAAAGGAACGCAGTTCCTCACCAGCAACGGAACAAAGCTGGATGGAGGATGACTTTGACGAGTTGACAGAAGAAGGCTTCAGACGATCAAACTACACTGAGCTACGAGAGGAAATTCAAAACAATAGCAAAGAAGTTAAAATCTTTGAAAAAAAATTAGAAGAATGGATAACTAGAATAACCAATGGAGAGAAGGGCTTAAAGGAGCTGATGGAGGTGAAAGCCAAGTGTCGAGAACTACGCGAAGATTGCAGAAGCTTCAGTAGCAGATGCGATCAACTGGAAGAAAGGGTATCGCTGATGGAAGATGAAATGAATGAAATGAAGAGAGAAGGGAAGTTTAGAGAAAAAAGTATAAAAAGAAATGAACAAAGCCTCCAAGAAAATTGGGACTATGTGAAAAGACCAAACCTACGTCTGATTGGTGTACCTGAGAATGATGGGGAGAATGGAATCAAGTTCGAAAACTCTCTGCAAGATATTATCCAGGAGAACTTCCCCAATCTAGTAAGGCAGGCCAACATTCAGATTCAGGAAATACAGAGAACGCCACAAAGATACTCCTCGAGAAGAGCAACTCAAAGACACATAACTGTCAGATTCACCAAAGTTGGAATGAAGGAAAAAATGTTAAGGGCAGCCAGAGAGAAAGGTCGGGTTACCCACAAAGGGAAGCCCATCAGACTAACAGCTGATCTCTCGGCAGAAACTCTACAAGCCCGAAGAGAGTGGGGGCCGATATTCAACATTCTTAAAGAAAAGTATTTTCAACACAGAATTTCCTATCCTGCCAAACAAAGCTTCATAAGTGAAGGAGAAATAAAATACTTTACAGACAAGCAAACGCTTAGTGATTTTGTCACCACCAGGCCTGCCCTAAAAGAGCTCCTGAAGGAAGCACTAAACATAGAAAGGAACAATCGGTACCACCCATTGCAAAAACACGCAAAATTGTAAACACCATCGAGGCGAGGAAGAAACTGCAGCAACTAAAGAGCAAAATAACCAACTAACATCATAATGACAGGATCAGATTCACACATAACAATATTAACGTAAAATGTAAATGGGCTAAATGCTCCAATCAAAAGATACAGACTGGCAAACTGGATAAGGAGTAAAGACCCATCAGTGTGCTGTATTCAGGAAACACATCTCACGTGCAGAGACACATATAGAATCAAAATAAACGGATGGAGGAAGATCTATCAAGCAACTGGAAAACAAGAAAAGGCAGGGGTTGCAATCCTCGTCTCTGATAAAATAGATTTAACCAACAAAGATCAAAAGAGACAAAGAAGGCCATTACATAATGGAAAAGGGATCAATTGAACAAGAAGAGCTAACTATCCTAAATATATATGCACCCAACACAGGAGAACCGAGATTCATAAAGCAAGTCCCGAAACACTCTCTCTGTAGAGACTGCAACTGGACATTCGGAGCACTTAGGGGCCTATAGTGGAAAAGGAATATCTTCAAATAAAAACTACACAGAAGCATTCTGTGAAAGTTCTTTCTGATCTGCGCACTCAACTAACAGAGTTGAAACTTACTTTTTATTGAGCAGTTCTGAAACACTCTTTCTGTAGAAACTGCAAGTGGACATTCGGAGCGCTAAGGGGCCTAGAGTGGAAAAAGGAATATCTTCAAATGAAAACTACACAGAAGCATTCTGTGAAACTTCTTTCTGTTCTGTGCATTCAAGTAAAAGAGGTGAAACTTACTTTTGACTGAGCTGTTCTGAAACACTCTTTCTGTAGAAATTGCAAGCGGATATACGGAGCACTAAGGGACTTATAGTGGAAAAAGGAATATCTTCAAATATAAACTACACAGAAGCATTCTCAGAAATTTCTTTCTGAACTATGCATACAACTAACAGAGTTGGACCTTACTTTGGATTGAGCAGTTCTGAAACCCTCTTTCTGTAGAAACTGCAAGTGCACATTCGGAGCACTTAGGGGCCTATAATGGAAAAAGGAATACCTTCAAATAAAAACTACACAGAAGCATTCTATGAAACGTCTTTCTGATCTGTGCATTCAACTAACAGATTTGAACCTTACTTTTGATTGAGCACTTCTGAAACACTCTTTCTGTAGAAACTGCAAGTGGACATTCTGAACGCTAAGGGGCCTATAGTGGAAAAAGGAATATCTACAAGTAAAAAATACACAGAAGCATTCTGTGAAACTTCCTTCTGATCTGTGCTTTCAAATAGAAGAGTTGAAGCTTACTTTTGATTGAGCAGTTCTGAAACCCTCTTTCTGTAGAAACGGTAAGCGGACATTTTGCGCTAATGGCCCTATAATGGAAAAAGGAGTATCTTCAAATAAAAACTACACAGAAGAATTCTGTGAAACTTCTTACTGATCTGTGCATTCAACTAACAAAGTTGAACATTGCTTTTGATTGAGCAGTTCTGAAACACTCTTTTTGTATAAACTGCAAGTGGACATTCAGAGCGCTAACGGTCCTATAGTGGAAAAAGGAATATCTTCAAATGAAAACTACACAGAAGCATTCTGTGAAACATCTTTCTGTTTTGTGCATTCAAATAACAGAGTTGAAGATTACCTTTGATTGAGCAGTTCTGAAACACTCTTTCTGTAGAAACTGCAATTGTTCATTTTGAGCGCTAAGGGGCCTATAGTGCAAATAGGAATATCTCCAAATAAAAACTGCACAGAAGCATTCTGTGAAACTTCTTTCCGTTCTGCACATTCAGCTAACAGAGTTGAAGCTTGCTTTTGATTGAGCAGTTCTGAAACACTCTTTCTGTAGAAAGTGAAAGTGGATACTCAGAGCGCTAATTGGCATATAGAGGAAAAAGTAATATCTTCAAATTAAAACTACTCAGAAGCATTCTGTGAAACTTTTTTGCTGTTGTGCATTCAACTAACAGAGTTGAAGCTTACTTTTGATTGAGCAGTTCTGAAACACCCTTTCTGTAGAAACTGCAGTTGGATATTCGGAAAGCTAAGGGGCCTACAGTGGAAAAAGTAATATCTTCAAATAAAAACTACACATAAGCATTCAGTGGAACTTCTTTCTGTTGTGGGCATTAAACTAACAGAGTTAAAACTTACTTTTGATTGAGGTGTTCTGAAACACTCTTTCTGTAGAAACTGCAAGAGGACATTCGGAGCGCAAAGGGGCCTATAGTTGAAAAAGGAATATCTCCAAACAAAAACTACACAGAAGCCTTCTGTGAAACTTCTTTCTGTTCTGTGCATTCAACTAACAGATTTGAAGCTTAGTTTTGATTGAGCAGTCCTGAAACACTCTTTCTGTAGAACCTGCATGTGGACATTCATGGCGCTAAGGGGCCTATAGGGGAAAAAGGAATATCTTCGAATAAAAACTACACAGAAGCATTGTGTGAAAATTCTTTCTCTTCTGTGCATTCAACTAACAGAGTAGGAGCTTACTTTTGATTGCGCAGTTCTGAAACACTCTTTCTGTAGGATCTGAAAGTGGACATTCGAAGCGCTGAGGTGCCTACAGTGGAAAGAGGATTATCTCCACATAACAACTACACAGAAGCATTCTGTGAAACTCCTTTCTGTTCTGTGCATTCAACTAACGGAATTGAAGCGTTCTTTTGATTGAGCAGTTCTGAAACACTCTATCTTTAGAAACTGCAAGTGGACATTCCAGGTGCTAAGGGGCCTATAGTGGAAAAAGGAATATCTTCAAATAAAAACTACACAGAAGCATTCTGTGAAACCTCTTTCTGTTCTGTGTATTCAACTAACAGAGTTGAAGCTTACTTTTGATGTCAGCAGTTCTGAAACACTCTTTATGTAGAAACTGCAAGTGGACATTCTGTGTGCTAAGGGGCCTATCGTGGAAAAAGGAATATCTTCAAATAAAAACTACACCGAAGCATTGTCTGAAACTGCTTTCTGTTCTGTGCATTCAACTAACAGAGTTGAAACTTACTTTTGATTGAGCAGTTCTGAAGCAGTCTGTAGGATCTGCAAGTGGACATTCGGAATGCTTAGGGGCCTATAGTGGAAAAAGAAATATCTACAAATAAAAACTACAGAGAAGCATTCTGTGGAACTTGTTTCTTTTCTGTTCATTCAACAAACAGGGTTGTACCTTACTTTTGATTGAGTAGTTTTGAAACACACTTTCTGTAGAAACTTCAAGTGGACATTCGGTTCGCTAAGAGGCCTACACTGGAAAAAGTATTATCTTCAAATAACAACTAAAGAGAAGCATTCTGTGAAACTTCTTTCTGTTCTGTGCCTTCAACTAACAGAGTTGAAGCTTACGTTTGATTGAGCAGTTCTGAAACACTCTTTCTGTGGAAACTGCAAGTGGACATTCATGGTGATAAGGGGCCTATAGAGGAAAAAGGAATATCATTGAATAAAATTTACACAGAAGCATTTTGTGAAACTACTTCCTGTTCTGTGCATTCAACTAACAGATTTCAAGCTTGCTTTTGTCTGAGCAGATCGGAAATATTCTTTGTGTAGAAACTGCAAGTGGACATTCTGAGCGCTAAGGGGCCTATAGTGAAAAGGAATATCTCCAAATAAAACTACACAGAAGCATTCTTTGAAACTTCTTTCTGTTATTTGAATTCAAATAACAGAGTTGAAGCTTACTTTTGATTGAGCAGTTCTGAAACTCTCTTTCTGTTGGATTTGCAAGTGGATATTCGGAGAGCTAAGGGGCCTGTAGTGGAAAAAGTAATATCTCCAAATAAAAACTTCCCAGAAGGATTCTGTGAAACTTCTTTCTGTTCTGTGCATTCAACTAACAGAGCTGAAGCTTACTTTTGATTGAGCAGTTCTGAAACACTCTTTATGTGGAAACTGCAAGTGGACACGCGGAGAACTAAGGAGCCTATTGTGGAGAAAGGAATACCTTCAAATAAAAACTACACCGAAGCATTCGGTGAAACTGCTTTCTGTTCTTTGGATTCAATTAACAGAGTTGAAGCTAACTTTTGATTGAGCAGTTCTGAAACACTCTTTCTGTAGAAACTGCAAGAGGACATTCGGAACGCTAATGGGCCAACAGTAGAAAAAGGATTATCCTCAAATAAAAACTACACAGAAGCATTCTGTGAAACTACTTTCTGTTCTATGCATTCAACTAAAAGAGTTGAAGCTTACCTTTGATTGATCAATTCTGAAACACTCTTTCTGTAGAAACTGCAAGTGGATTTTCTGAGTGCTACGGGGCCTACAGTGGAAAATGGAATATCTTCAAATGAAAACTACACGGAAGAATTCTGTGAAATTTCTTTCTGTTCTGGGCAATCAACTAACTGAATTGAAGCTTATTGTTGACTGAGCAGTTCTGAAACACTCTTTCCGTAGAAACTGCAAGTGGACATTCGGAGCGCTGAGTTGCCTATTGCGGAAAAAGGAATATCTTCAAATAAAAACTACACAGAAGCACTCTGTAAAACTCCTTTCTGATCTGTGTATTCAACTAACAGTGGTGAACTTTACTTTTGATTGAGCAGTTCTGAAACACTCTTTCTGTTGAAACTCCAAGTGGACATTCGGATCGCAAAGGGGCCTATATTGGAAAAAGGAATAAATTGAAATAAAAAGTACACAGAAGCATTCTGTGACACTAATTTCTGATCTGTGCATTCAACAAATGGAGTCAAAATTTACTTTTGATTCAGCACTTCTGAAACACTCTTTCTGCAGAAACTGCAACCGGACATTTTGAGATCTAAGGGTCCTATAGTGAAAAAAGGAATATCTTCAAATAAAATCTACCCGCAAGCATGCTGTGAAACTTCTTTCTTCTCTGCGAATTCAACTAACAGAGTTGAATCTTACTTTTGATTGACGAGTTCTGACACACTCTTTCTGTAGAAACTGCACGTGGACATTCGGAGCGATAAGTGGCCTATAGTGCAAAAAGGAATATCTTCAAATAAATACTACACAGAGGCATTCTGTAAAACTTCTGTCTACTCTGTGCATTCAACTAACAGATTTGAGTCTTACTTTTGATTGAGCAGTTCTGAAGGACTCTGTACAAACTGCAAGTGGACATTCAGATCGCTAAGGGGCCTATAGTGGAAAAAGGAATATCTTTAAATAAAAAATACACAGAAGCATTCTGTGAAACTCCTTTCAGATCTGTGAATTCAGCAAACAGAGTTGAAGCTTACTGTTGATTGAGCAGTTCTGAATCACTATTTCTGTAGAAACTGCTAGTGGCCACTCGGAGCTCTAGGCGGCCAATTGTGGAAAAAGGAATATCTTCAAATAAAAACTACACAGAAAGATTATGTGAAACTTCTTTCTGATCTGTGCATTCAACTAAGAGAGTTGAACCTTACTTTTGATTGAGGAGTTCTGAAACACTCTTTCTGTGGAAACTGCAAGTGGAAATTTAGAACGCTAAGGGGCCTACAGTGGAAAAAGGAATATATTCAAATAAAAACTACACAGAAGCTTTCTGTGAAACTTCTTTCTGATCTGTGCATTCAAATAACAGAGTTGAACCTTATTTTTGATTGAGGTGTTCTGAAACACTCTTTATGTAGAAACTGCAACTGGACATTCGGAGACCTAAGGGGCCAAGATTGGAAAAGGAATATTTTCAAATAAAAACTACACAGAAGCAGTCTGTGAAACGTCCTTCTGATCTGCACATTCAACTAACAGAGTTGAACCATACTTTCGATTGAGAAGTTCTGAAACACTCTTTCTGTAGAAACTACAAGTGGAATTTTGGAGCGTTATGGGGCCTATAGTGGAAAAAGGAATATCTTCAAATGAAAACTACACAGAAACATTCTGTGAAACTTCTTTCTGATCTGTGCATTCAACTAACAGAGTTGAACCTTACTTTTGATGGAGGAGTTCTGAAACACTCTTTGTCTAGAAACTGCAAGTGGACATTCTGATTGCTAAGGAGCCTTTATGGGAAAAGGAATATTATCAAATAAAAACTACACAGAAGCATTCTGTGAAACATTTTTCTTATCTGTGCATTGAACGAACAGGGTTGAACTTTACTTTTGATTGAGCAGTTCTGAAACACTCTTTCTGTAGAAATGGCTAGTGGACATTCGGAGCGCTAAGGGGAATATAGCCGAAAAAGGACTATCTGCAAATAAAAACAACACAGAAGCATTCTGTGAAACTTCTCTCTTTTCTGTGCATTCATCTAACAGAGTTAAAGCTTACTTTTGATTGAGCTGTTCTGAAACTCTCTTTCTGTATACACTGCATGTGGACATTCAGAATAGTAAGGGGCCTGTAGTGGAAAAAGGAATATCTTCAAATAAAAACTACACAGAAGCATTCTGTGAAACTTCTTTCTGTTCTGTGCATTCAACTAACAGGGTTGAAGATTACTTTTGACTGAGTAGTTCTGAAACACTCTTTTTGTAGAAAGCGCAAGTGGACATTCGGAGCGCTCTGAGGCCTATAGTGGAAAAAAGAATATCTTCAAATTAAAACTAAACAGAAGCATTCCGTGAAACTTCTTTGTGTTCTGTGCATTCAACTAACAGATTTGAAACTTACTTTTGATTGAGAAGTTCTGAAACGCTCTTTCTGTAGAAGCTGCAAGTGGACATTTGGAGCGCTAAGGGGCCTATTTTGGAAAAAGGAATAACTTCAAATAAAAACTACACAGAAGCATTCTTTGAATCTTCTTTCTGTTCTGTGCATTCAACTAACAGAGCTGAACCTTACTTTTCATTGCGCAGTTCTGAATCATTCTTTCTGTAGAAACTGCAAGAGGACATTCAGAGCCCTAAGGGCCTATAGTGGATTTAGGAATATCTTCAAGTAGAAACTACACAGAAGCATTCTGTGAGACTTCTTTCTGATCTGAGCATTCAAATAACAGATGTGAACACTACTTTTGATTTAACAGTTCTGAAAATCTCTTGCTGTAGAAACCCGAAGCAGACATTCGGAGCGCAAAGGTGCCTACAGTGGAAAAAGATTATCTTCAAATAAAAACTACACAGAAGCATTCTGTGAAACTTCTTGCTCTTCTGTGCATTCAACTAACAGAGTTGAACCTCAGTTTTGATTGAGCAGTTCTGAAACACTCTTTCTGTAGAAACTGCAAGAGGATATTAGGAGCATTAAAGGGCCTATTGTGGAAAAAGTAATATATTCAAATAAAAACTACACAGAAGCATTCTGTGAAACTTCTTTATGATCTGTGCATTCAACGAACAGAATTGGCCCTTACTTTTCATTGAGCAGTTCTGAAAGAATCTTTCTCTAGAAACTGCATGTGGACATTAATAGCGCTAAGGGACATATAGTGGAAAAAGGAATATCTTCAAATGAAAACAACACAGAACCATTCTGTGAAACTTCTTTCTGATCTGTGCATTCAACTAACAGAGATGAAAATTACTTTTGATTGAGCAGTTCTGAAACACTCTTTCTGTGGAAACTGCAAGTGGACATTCGGAGCTCTAAGCGGCCTATAGTGGAAAAAGGAATATCTTCAAATAAAAACTACACAGAAGCATTCTGTGAAACTACTATCTGATCTGTGCATTCAACTAACAGAGTTGAACCATACTTTTGATTGAGCATTTCTGAAACACTCTTTCTGTGGTAACTGCCAGTGGACATTCATAGCGCTAAGGGGCCTATAGTGGAAAAAGGAATGTCTTCAAATAAAAACTACACGGAACCATTCTGTGAAACTTCTTTCTGACATGTGCATTCAGCTGAAAGAGTTGAACCGTACTTTTGATTGGGCAGTTCTAAAAGACTCTTTCTGTAGAAACTGCAAGTAGATATTCGGAGCGCTAAAGGGCGTATATTGGAAAAAGGAATATCTTCAAATAAAAACTACACAGAACCATTCTGTGAAACTTCTTTCTGACATGTGCATTCAACTGAAAGAGTTGAACCGTACTTTTGATTGGACAGTTATGAAACACTCTTTCTGCAGAAACTGCAAGTGGACATTTGCAGCGCTGAGGGGTCTACAGTGGAAAAAGGTATAACTTCATATAAAAACTCTACAGAAGCATTCTGTGAAACTTCTTTCTGATGTGTGCATTCAACTAACAGAGTTAAACCTTACCTTTGATTGAGGAGTTCTGTAACAATCTTTCTGTGGAAACTGCAAGTGGACATTCAGAGTGCTAAGTGGCCTAAGGTGTAAAAAGGAATATCTTCAAATAAAAACTACACAGAAGCATTCTGTGAAACTTCTTTCTGATCTGTGCATTCAGCTAACAGAGCTGAACTTTTCTTTTGATTGAGCAGCTCTGAAACACTCTTTCTGTAGAAACTGCAAGTGGACATTCGGAGTGCTAAGGGTCCTCTACTGGAAAAAGGAATATGTTCAAATAAAAACTACACAGAAGAATTCTGTGAAACTTTGTTCTGATGGGTGCATTCAGCTAACAGAGTTGAACCTCACTCTTGATTGAAGAGTTCTGAAACACTCTTTCTGTAGAATTCGCAAGCGGACATTCGGAACTATAAGGGGTCTGTAGTAGAAAGAGGAATATCTTCAAATTAAAACTACACAGAAGGATTCTTTGAAACTTCTTTCTTATCTGTGCATTCAACTAACAGACCTGAACCTTACTTTTGATTCAGTAGTTCTGAAACACCCTTTCTGTAGAAACTGCAACTGGACATACGGAGCGCTACAGGGCCTACAGTGGAAAAAGGAATGTCTTCAAATAAAAACTACACAGAAGGATTCTGTGGAACTTCTTTCCGATCTGTGCATTCAACTAACAGAGTTGAACATTACGTTTAACTGAGGAGTTCTGAAACGCTCTTTCTGTAGAAAGTGCAAGTGGACATTCAGAGCACTTAGGGGCCTATAGTGGAAAAAGGAATATCCTCAAATAAAAACTACGCAGAGACATTCTGTGAAAATTCTTTCCAATCTATGCATTCATCTAACAGAGTTGAACCTTACTTTTGATTGAGCAGTTCTGAGACACGCTTTCTGTAGAAACTGCAAGTGGACGTTCGGAGCGCTAAGTGGTCTATAGAGGAAAAAGGAATATCTTCAAATAAAGACTACACAGAATCATTCTCTGAAACTCCTTTCTGATCTGTGCATAAAACTAACAGAGTTGAACCATACTTTTGATAGAGCAGTTATGAAACACTCTTTCTGTAGAAATTGCAAGTGGACGTTCATAGCGCTAATTGGTCTATAGTGGAAAAAGTAATATCTTCAAATAAAAACTACTCAGAAGCATTCTGTGAAACTTCTTTCTGATCTGTGCATTCATCTAACACAGTTGAACCTTACTTTTGATTGAGGAGTCCTGAAACACTCTTTCTGTAGAAACTGCAAGTGGACATTCGGAGCGCTGATGGGCCTATGGTGGAAAAAGGAATATCTTCAAATAAAAACTACACAGAAGCATTCTGTGAAACGTCTTTCTGATCTGTGCATTCAACAGGTGGTTTTGAACCTTACCTTTATTGTGCAGTTCTGAAACACTCTTTCTGTTGAAATTGCTACTGGACATTCGGAGCACTAAGGGCCCTATAGTGGAAAAAGAAATATCCTCAAATAAAAACTACACAGCAGCATTCTGTGAAACTTCGTTCTGATCGCTGCATTCAACTAACGGTGTTGAACCTTACTTTTGATTGCGCAGTTCTGAAGCACTCTTTCTGTAGAAACTGCAAGTGGACATTCAGAGCACACAGGGGCCTACAGTGGAAAAAGGAATATCGTCAAATAAAAACTACACAGAAGCATTCTGTGAAACAGATTTCTGATCTGCGTATTCAACTAACAGAGCTGAAACTTACTTTTGCTTAAGCAGTTCTGAAATACTCTTTCTGTAGAAGCCGCACGTTGACATTCAGTATGCCAATGGGCCTTCAGCGGAAAATGGAGTATCTTCAAATGAAAACCACACAGAAGCATTCTGTGAAACGTCTTTCTGATCTCTGCTTTCAACTAACAGAGTTGAACCTTACTTTTGATTGAAGAGTTCTGAAAGAGTCTTTCTGTAGAAACTGCAGGTGGACATTCAGAGCGCTTAGGGGCGTATAGTTGAAAAAGGAATGTATTCAAATACGAGCTACACTGAAGCGCTCTGTTAGAATTTTTTCTGATCTGTGCATTGATCTAAGAGGGTTGAACCTTCCTTTTGATAGATGAGTTCTGTAAAACTCTTTCTGTAGAAACTGCAAGTGGACATTCGGAGCGCTAAGGGTCTTATAGTGGAAAAAGGAATATCTTGAAATAAAAAATACAAAGAAGCATTCTGTGAAACTTCTTTCTGATCTGTGCATTCAACTAACAGAGTTGAACCTTACTTCTGATTGAGGAGTTCTCAATAAAACTTTCGGTAGAAACCTCAAGGGGACATTCGGAGCGCTAAGGGGCCTATTGTGGAAAAACGAATATCTTCAAATAAAAACGACACAGAAGCATTCTGAGAAATGTCTTTCTGATCTGTGCATTCAACTGACAGAGTTGAACCTTATTTTTGATGGATGAGTTCTGAAACACTCTTTCCGTAGAAACCGCAAGTTTACATTTGGAGCGCAAAGGGGCCTGTAGTGGAAAAAGGAATATCTTCAAATAAAAAGTACACAGAAGAATACTGTGAAACTTCTTTCTGATCTGTGCACTCAACTAACTGAATAAAATACTACTTTTGATTGAGGAGTTCTGAAACACTCTTTCTGTAGAAACCACAAGTGGACATTCGGAGCGTTAAGGGACCTACAGTGCAAAAAGGAATATCTTCAAATAAAAACTGCACAGAAGGATTCTGTGAAAGTTCTTTCTGATCTGTGATTCAACTAACAGAGTTGAACCTTACTTTTGGTAGAAGAGATCTGAAAAACTCTTTGTGCAGAAACCGCAAGTGTACATTCAGAGCTCAAAGGGTCCTATAGTGGAAAAGGAATATCTTCAAATAAAAAATACACAGAAGCATTCGGTGAAACTTCCTTCTGATCTGTACATTCAGCTAACAGCGTGCGACCTTACTTTTGATTGAGGAGTTCTGAAACCCTCTTTCTGTAGAAACAGCAAGTGGACTTTCGGAGCGCTAAGGGGCCTATAGTGGAAAAAGGAATATCTTCAAATAAAAACTACACAGAATCATTCTGTGAAACTTCTTTCTGTTCTGTCCATTCAAGTAACAGAGTTGAAACTTACTTTTGATTGAAGAGTTCTGAAGAACACTTACTGTAGAAAATGCAAGTGGACATTTGGAGCGCTATGAGGCCTATAGTGGAAAAAGGAATATCTTCAAATAAAAACTACACATAGGCATTCTGTGAAACTTCTTTCTGATCTGTGCATTCAACAAACAGAGTTGAACCTTACTTTTGATTGAGGAGATCTGAAACACTCTTTCTCTAGAACCTGCAAGTGGACCTTTTTAGCGGTAAGATGCGTATAGTGGAAAAAGGAATATCTACAAGTAAAAACTAAACAGAAGCATTCTGTTCAACTTCTTTCGTATCTGTGCATTCAAATAACAGTGTTGAATCTTACATTTGGTTGAGGAGTTCTAAAACACACTTTCTGTAGAAACCGCAATTGGACATTCAGAGTTCTAAGGGGCCTATAGTGGAAAAAGGAATATCTTCAAATAAAAGCTACACAGAATTATTCTGTGAAACTCCTATCTGATTTCTGCATTCAACTAATAGAGTTGAAATTTACTTTGACTGACGAGCTCTGAAAGACTCTCTCTGTAGAAACCGCAAGTGGACATTCGGAGCTCCAGGAGGCCTACAGTGTAAAAAAAAATACCTTCAATTAAAAACTACACAGAAGCATTCTGTTAAACTTGTTTCTGATCTGTGCATTCAACTCACAGATTTGAACCTGACTTTTGATCGAGGAGTTCTGAAACACTCTTTCTGTAGAAACCGCAAACGGACATTTTGAGTGCTAAGGGGCCTATAGTGGAAAAAGGAATAGCTTCGAATTAAAACTACACAGAAGCATTCTGTGAAACTCCTTTTTGATCTGTACACTGAACTCACAGAGTTGAACATTACTTTCAATTGAGGAGTTCTGAAACACTCTTTCAGTAGAAACCGCAAGGGGACTTTCAGAGCGTTATGGGCCGTGCAGTGGAAAAAGGAATATCTTCAAAAAAAACTACAGAGAAGCATTCTGTGGAACTTCTTTCTGATCTGTGCATTCAACACACAGTGTTGAACCTTACTTTTCATGGAGGCATTCTGAAACACTCTTTCTGTAGAAACCGCAAGTGGACATTCGGAGCGCTAAGGGGCCTAAACTAGAAAAAAGAATATCTTCAAATAATAACTATACACAAGCATTCTGTGAAACTTCTTTCTGATCTGTGCATTCAACTAACAGAGTTGAAACTTACTTTTGATAGAGGAGATCTGAACCAATCTTTCTGTAGAAACCGCATGGGGACATTCTTAGCGCTATGGGGCCTATAGTGGAAAAAGGTATATCTTCAAGTAAAAACTACACAGAAGCATTCTGTTTAACTTCTTTCTTATCCGTGTATTCAGCTAACAGAGCTGAATCTTACTTTTGATTGAGGAGTTCTGAAACACTCTGTAGAAACCGCAAGTGGACATTCGGAGCGCTAAGGGGCCTATAGTGGAAAAAGGAATATTTTCAAATTAAAACCACACAGAAGCATTGTGTGAAACTTCTTTCTGATTTGAGGATTCAATTAAGAGAGTGGAAGCTTACTTTGACTGACGAGTTCTGAAAGCCTCTTTATATAGAAACCACAAGAGGACATTCGGAGCACTAAGAGTCACATAGTGGAAAAAGGAATATCTTCAAAGAAAAACTACACAGAAGCATTCTGTAAAGCTATTTTCTGTTCTGTGCATTCAACTAACAGAGTTCAACCTTAGTTTTGATTGAGGAGTTCTGAAACAGCTTTACAGTAGAAACCACAAGTGGACATTCGGAGCGCTAAGGGGCCTATAGTGGAAAAAGGAATATCTTCAAATAAATACTACACAGAAGCATTTGTGAAACTTCTTTCCGATCTGTGCATTCAACTAGCAGAGTTGAACCTTACTTTTCTTTGAGGAGTTCTCAAATAGTCTTTCTGTAGAAATCGCAAGTGGATATTCGTAGCGCTAATGGGCCTACAGTGGAAAAAGGATATCTTCAAATAAAAACTACACAGAAGCGTTCTGTGAATCTTCTTTCTGATCTGTGCATTCAACTAACAGAGATGAACCTTACTTATGATTGAGGAGTTCTGAAACACTCTTTCTGTAGAAAAAGCAAGTGGATATTCGGAGCGCTGAGTGGCGTACAGTGTAGAAAGGAATGTCTTCCAATGAAAACTACACAGAAGCATTCTGTGAAACTTCTTTCTGATTTGTGCATTGAACGAACAGAGTTGAAGATTATTTTTGATTGAGGAGTTCTGAAACACTCTTTCTGTGGAAACAGCAAGTGGACATTCGGTGCCCTAAGGGGCCTATAGTGGAAAAACGAATATCCTCAAATAAAAACTACACAGAAGCATTCTGTGCTACTTCTTTCTGGTCTGTGCATTGAACTAACAGAGTTGAACCTTACTTTTGACTGTGGAGTTCTGAAACATTCTTTCTGTAGAAACTGCAAGTGGACATTCAGAGCGCTAAGAGGCCTATAGTGCAAAAAGGAATATCTTCAAATAAAAACTACACAGAAACATTGTGTGAAACTTCTTTCTGTTCTGTGCTTTCAACTAACGGAGTGGATGCTTACTTTTGATTGAGCAGTTCTGAAACACTCCTCCTGTAGAAACTGCAGGTGGACATTCGGAGTGCTAAGAGGCATATAGTGGAAAAAGAACGTCTTCAGATAAAAACTACACAGTAGCATTCTGTGCAACTTCTTTCTGATCTGTGCATTCACCTAAGAGAGATTAACCTTACTTTTGATTGAGGTGTTTTGAAACACTCTTTCTATAGAAAATGCAAGTGGACATTTTTAGCGCTATGCGGCCAATAGAGGAAAAGGGAATATCTACAAATAGAAACTACAGAGAAGCATTTTGTGAAACTTCTTTCTGATCTGTGCATTCAACTAACAGAGTTGTACCTTCCTTTTCATTGAGGAGATTTGAAACACACTTTGTGTAGAAACTGTAAGTGGATATTTGAAGTGACATGCGGCCTTTCGTGGAAAAAGGGATATCTTCAAATAAAAACTAAACAGAAGCATTCTGTGAACCTTCCTTCTGATCTGTGCATTCAGCTAACAGAGTCGAATCTTACTTTAGATTGAGGAGTTTTGAAACACTCTTTCTGTGAAAACTGCTATTGGACGTTTCGAGCGCTAAGGGCTCTATTGTGGAAAAAGGAATATCTTCAAATAATTACTACACAGAAGCATTCTGTGAAACTTCTTCCTGATCTGTGCATTCAACTAACAGAGTTGAAGCTTACTTTTGATTGAGCATTTCTGAAACACTCTTTCTGTAGAAACTGCAAGTGGACATTCAGAGCGCTAAGGGTCCTACAGTGCAAAAAGAAATATCACGAAATAAAAACTACACAAACCATTCTGTGAAAATTCTTTCTGTTCTGTGCATTCAACAAACAGAGCGAAAGCTTACTTTTCATTGAGCAGTTCTGAAACACTCTTTCTGTAGAAACTGCAAGTGGACATTCGGAGCGCTAAGGGGCCTACAGTGGAAAAAGGAATATCTTCAAATAAAAACTACACAGAGGCATTCTGTGAAATTTCATTCTGTTCTGTCCATTCAACTAACAGAGTTGAAGCTGACTTTTGACTGGGCAGTTCTGAAACATTCTTTGTGTAGAAATTGCAAGTTGATATTCCGACCGCTAAAGGGCCAATAGTGGATACAGGGATATCTTCAGATAAAAACTACACAGAAGCATTCTGTGAAAATTCTTTCTGTTCTGCGCATTCAACTAACAGAGTTGAAGCTTACTTTTGATTGAGCAGTTCTGAAGCACTCTATCTGTAGAAACTGCAAGTGGACATTCGGAGCTCTAAAGGGCGTATAGTGGAAAAAGGCATATCTTCAAATAAAACCTACACAGAAGCATTCTGTGAAAGTTCTTTCTGTTCTGTGCATTCAACTAACAAATTTGAAGCTTACTTTTGATTGAACAGTTCTGAAACACCCTTTCTGTAGAAACTGCAAGTGGACATTCGGAGCGCTAAGTGACCTACAGTGCAAAAAGAAATATCACCAAATAAAAACTACACAGAAGCATTCTGTGAAACTTCTTTCTGTTCTGTGCATTCAACAAACAGATCTAAAGCTTACTTTTGATTGAGCAGTTCTGAAAACGTCTTTCTGTAGGACCTGGAAGTGAAAATTCAGAACGCTATGGGGCCTATAGTGGAAAAAGTTATACTTTCAAATAAAAACTACACAAAAGCATTCTGTGAAAAGACATTCTGTTCTGTGCATTCAACTAACATAGTTAAAACTTACCATTGCTTGAGCAGTTCTGAAACTCTCTTTCTGTATAATCTGGAAGCGGACATTTGGAGCGCTAAGGGGCCTATAGTGGAAAAAGAAATATCTCCAAATAAAAACTACGCAGAAGCGTTCTGTGAAACTACTTTCTGTTCTGTGCATTCAACTAACAGATTTGAAGCTTACTTTTGATTGAGCAGTTCTGAAACCCTCTTTCTGTAGAAACTGCATGTGAACATTCTGAACGCTAAGGGTCCTATAGTGGAAAGGAATATCTTCAAATAAAAACAACACAGAAGCATTCTGTGAAACTTCTTTCTCTTCTGTCCATTCAACTAACAGAGTTGAAGCTGACTTTTGAATGAGCAGTTCTGAAACACTCTTTCTGTGGAAACTGCAGGTTGATATTCAGAGTGCTAAGGAGCCTGTAGTGGAAAAAGAAATATCTCCAAATAAAAACTACACAGAAGCATTCTGTGAAACTTCTTTCTGTTCTGTGCATTCAACTAACAGAGTTGAAGCTTACTTTTCATCGAGCAGTTCTGAAACACTCTTTCTGTAGAAACTGCAAGTGGACATTCGGAGCGCTAAGGGGCCTATAGTGGAAAAAGGAATATCTTCAAGTAAAAACTACACAGAGGCATTCTGTGAAACTTCTTTCTCTTCTGTCCATTCAACTAACAGAGCTGAAGCTGACTTTTGATTGGGCAGTTCTGAAACACTCTCTCTGTAGAAATTGCAAGTTGATATTCCGACCGCTAAAGGGCCAATAGTGGATAAAGGGATATCTTCAGATAAAAACTACACAGAAGCATTCTGTGAAAATTCTTTCTCTTCTGTGCATTCAACTAACTGAGTTGAAGCTTACTTTTGATTGAGCAGTTCTGAAACACTCTTTCTGTATAAACTGCATGTGGACATTCCGACCACTAAGGGGCTTAGAGAGGAAAAAGGGATATCTTCAAATAAAACCTACACAGAAGCATTCTGTGAAACTTCTTTCTGTTCCGTCCATTCAACTGAGTTGAGGCTTACTTTTGATTGAGCAGTTCTGAAACACATTTTCAGTAGAAATTGAAAGTTGACATTCCGAGTGCTAAAGGGCCTACAGTGGAAAAAGGGATATCTTCAAATAAATACTACACAGAAGAATTCTGTGAAACTTCTTTCTGTTCTGTGCATTCAACTAACAGAATTGAAGCTTACTTTTGATTGAGCAGTTCTGAAACACTCCTTCTGTAGAAACTGCAAGTTGACATTCCGAGTGCTAAGGAGCCTATAGTAGAAAAACAAATATCTCCAAATAAAAACTGCACAGAAGCATTCTGTGGAAGTTCTCTCTGTTCTGTGCATTCAACTAACAGGGTTGAAGCTTACTTTTGATTGAGCAGTTCTGAAACACTCTTTCTGTAGAAACTGCAAGTGGACATTCTGAGTGCTAAGGGGCCTATAGTGGAAAAAGAAATATCTGCAAATTAAAACTGCACAGAAGCATTCTGTGAAACTTCCTTCTTTTCCGTGCATTCAACTAACAGGGTTGAAGCTTACTTTTGATTGAGCAGTTCTGAAACCCTCTTTCTGTAGAAACTGCAAGTGGACATTCTGAAATCTAAGGGGCCTATAGTGGAAAAAGGAATATCTTCAAATAAAAATTACACAGAATCATTCTGTGAAACTTCTTTCTGTTCTGCACTTTCAACTAACAGAGTTGAAGCTTCCTTTTGATTGAGCAGTTCTGAAACACTCTTTCTGTAGAAACTGCAAGTGGACATTCAGAGCACTAAGGGGCTTAGAGTGGAAAAAGTTATACCTTCAAATAAAAACTACACCGAAGCATTCTGTGAAACTACTTTCTGTTCTGTCCATTCAACTAACAGTGTTGAAGCTTACTTTTGTTTTGTTTTGTTGTTTTTTATTTTTTAATTTATTTTTATTATACTTTAGGTTTTTAAGGTACATATGCACAATGTGCAGGTTTGTTACATATGTATCCATGTGCAATTTTGATTTCCTGCACCCATTAACTCGTCATTTAGCATTAGGTGTATCTACTGATGCTGTCCCTCGCCCCTCCCCCCACCCCACAACAGTCCCCGGAGTGTGATGTTCCCCTTCCTGTGTCCATGAGTTCTCATTGTTCAATTCCCACCTATGAGAGAGAACATGCGGTGTTGGTTTTTTCTTCTTGCGTTAGTTTACTGAGAATGATGTTTTCCAGTTTCATCCATGTCTCTACAAAGGACATGAACTCATCATTTTTTATGGCTGCATAGTATTCCATGGTGTATATGTGCCACATTTTCTTAAAGCTGCAACTGGATCCCTTCCTTACACCTTATACAAAAATTAATTCAAGATGGATTAAAGACTTATATGTTAGACCTAAAACCATTAAAATCCTACAAGAAATCTTAGGCAATACCATTCAGGACATAGGCGTGGGCAAGGACTTCATGTCTAAAACACCAAAAGCAATGGCAACAAAAGCCAAAATCGACAAATGGGATCTCATTAAACTAAAGAGCTTCTGCACAGCAAAAGAAACAATCATCAGAATGAACAGGCAACCTACAGAATGGGAGAAAATTTTTGCAACCTACTCATCTGACAAAGGGCTAATATCCAGAATCTATAATGAACTCAAACAATTTTACAAGAAAAAAACAAAGAACCCCATCAAAAAGTGGGCAGAGGACATGAACAGACACTTCTCAAAAGAAGACATTTATGCAGCCAGAAAACACATGAAGAAATGCTCATCATCATTGGCCATCAGAGAAATGCAAATCAAAACCACAGTGAGATACCATCTCACACCAGTTAGAATGGCCATCATTAAAAAAATCAGGAAACCACAGGTGCTGGAGAGGATGTGGAGAAATAGGAACACTTTTACACTGTTGGTGGGACTGTAAACTAGTTCAACCATTGTGGAAGTCAGTGTGGCGATTCCTCAGGGATCTCGAACTAGAAATACCATTTGACCCAGCCATCCCAATACTGGGTATATACCCAAAGGACTATAAATCATGCTGCTATAAAGACACATGCACACGTATGTTTATTGCGGCACTATTCACAATAGCAAAGAGTTGGAACCAACCCAAATGTCCAACAACTATGAAGCTTACTTTTGATTGAGCACTTCAGAAACACTCTTTCGGTAGAAACTGCAAGTTGACATTCCGAGCGCTAAATGGCCTATAGTGGAAAAAGGGATACCTTCAAATAAAAACTACACAGAAAAAGTCTGTGAAACTTCTTTCTGTCCTGTGCATACAACTAACAGAGTTGAAGGTTACTTTTGATTGAGCACTTCTGAAACACTCTTTCTGTAGAAACTCCAACTTGACATTCCCACCGCTAAAGGGCCTATAGTGGAAAAAGTAATATCTCCAAATAAAAACTACACAGAAGCATTTTGTGAAACTTCTTTCTGTTCTGTGCATTAAACTAACAGAGTTGAAGCTTACTTTGGATTGAGCAGTTATGAAACACCCTTTCTGTAGAAACTGCAGTAGGACATTCGGAGCGCTAAGGGGCCTATAATGGAAAAAGTAATATCTCCAAATAAAAACTGCACAGAAGCATTCTGTGAAACATCCTTCTGTTCTGTGCATTCAACTAACAGAGTCGAAGCTTACTTTTGATTGAGCAGTTCTGAAACACTCTTTCTGGAGAAACTGCAAGTGGACATTCGGAGCACTAAGGGGCTTCGAGTGGAAAAAGGGATATCTTCAAATAAAAACTACACAGAAGCATTGTGTGAAGTTTCTTTCTGTTCTCTCCATTCAACTAACAGAGTTGAAGCTTACTTTAGATTGAGCACTTCTGAAACATTCTTTCGGTAGAAATTGCAAGTTGACATTCCGAGCGCTAAATGGCCTATAGTGGAAAAAGGGATATATTCAAATAAAAACTACACAGAAGAATTCTGTGAAACTTCTCTCTGTTCTATGCATTCAACTAATGAAGTTGAAGGATACTTTTCATTGAGCAGTTCTGAAACACCCTTTCTGTAGAAACTGCAAGTGGACATTCGGAGCGCTAAGGGGCCTATAGTGGTAAAAGTAATATCTGCAAATAAAAACTACACAGAAGCATTCTGTGAAACTTCTTTCTGTTCTGTGCATTCAACTAACATAGTTGAAGATTACTTTTGATTGAGCAGTTCTGAAACACTCTTTCTGTAGAAACTGCAAGTTGACATTCCCAGCGCTAAGGAGCCTATAGTGGAAAAAGTAATATCTCCAAATAAAAACTACAACGAAACATTCTGTGAAACTTCTTTCTGTTCTGTGCATTCAACTAACAGATTTGAAGCTTACTTTTGATTCAGCAGTTCTGAAACACTCTTTCTGTAGAAACTGCAAGTCGACATTTGGAGCAATTAGGGGCCTAAATTGGAAAATAGAATATCTTCAAATAAAAACTACACAGAAGCATTCTGTGAAACTTCTTTGTGTTCTGTGCATTCAACTAACACAGTTGAAGCTTACTTTTGATTGAGCAGTTCTGGAACACTATTTCTGTAGAAACTGCAAGTGGATATTCTGAACCCTATAGGGCCTATAGTGGAAAAAGAAATATCTTCAAATAAAAACTACACAGAAGCATTCTGTGAAACTACTTTCAGTTCTGTGCATTCAACTCACAGAGTTGAAGCTTACTTTTGATAGAGCAGTTCTGAAACACTCTTTCTGTGGAAACTGCAAGTGGAAATTCCGAGATCTAAGGGGCCTATAGTGGAAAAAGGAATATCTTCAAATAAAAACTACACAGAAGCATTCAGTGAAACTACTTTCTCTTCTGTCCTTTCAACTAACAGAGTTGAATCTTACTTTTGATTGAGCAGTTCTGAAACAGTCTCTCTGTAGAAACTGGAAGTTGACATTCCATGCGCTAAAGGGCCTATAGTGGAAAAAAGGATATCCTCAAATAATAACTACACAGAAGCATTCTGTGAAACTTCTTTCTGTTCTGCCCATTCAACTAATAGAGTTGAAGCTTACTTTTGATTGAGCAGTTATGAAACACTCTTTCTGTAGAAACTGCAAGTTGACATTCCGAGTGCTAAGGAGCCTATAGTAGAAAAACATATATCTCTAAATAAAAACTGTACAGAAGCATTCTGTGGAAGTTCTTTCTGTTCTGTGCATTCAACTAACAGAGTTGAAGCTTACTTTTTGTTGAGCAGTTCTGAAACACTCTTTGTGTAGAAACTCTAAGTGGATATTCGGAGCGCTAAGGGGCCTCTAGTGGAAAAAGGTATATCTTCAAATAAAAACTACGCAGAAGCATTTTGTGAAACTTCTCTCTGTTCTGTGCATTAAACTTACAGAGTTGAAGCTTACTTTTGACTGAGCAGTTCTGAAACACTCTTTCTGTAGAAACTGCAAGTGGACATTCTGAACGCTAAGGGGCCTATAGTGGAAAAAGGAATATCTTCAAATAAAATTACACAGAAGCATTCAGTGAAACTTCTTTCTGTTCTGCCCTTTCAACTAACAGAGTTGAAGCTTACTTTTGACTGTGCACTTCTGAAACACTCTTTCTGTAGAAACTGGAAGTTGACATTCCTTGGGCTCAAGGTCCTATAGTGGAAAAAGTGATATCTTCAAATAAAAACTACACAGAACCATTCTGTGAAACTTCGTTCTGTTCTGTGCATTCAACTAACAGAGTTGAAGCTTACTTTTCATTTTGCAGTTCTGAAACACTCTTTCTGTAGAAACTGCAAGTGGACATTCGGAGCGCTAATGGGCCTATAGTGGAAAAAGTAATATCTTCAAATATAAAATACACAGAAGCATTCAGTGAAACTTCTTCCTGTTCTGTCCTTTCAACTAACAGAGTAGAAGCTTACTTTTGATTGTGCAGTTCTGAAACACTCTCTCTGTAGAAACTGGAAGTTGACAATCAGTATGGTAAAGGGCCTATAGTGGAAAAAGGAATATCTTCAAATAAAAACAACACAGAAGCATTCTCTGAAACATCTTTCTGTTCTGTGCATTCAGCTGACAGAGTTGAAGCTTACTTTGGATTGAGCAGTTCTGAAACACCTTTCTGTAGAAACTGCAGATGGACACTCTGAGCGCTAAGGTGCCTATAGTGGAAATAGAAATATCTCCAAATAAAAACCACACAGAAGCATTCTGTGAAACTTGTTACTGTTCTCTGCATTCAACTAACAGAGCTGGAACTTACTACTGGTTGAGCAGTTCTGAAACACTCTTTCTGTAGAAACTGCATGTGGACATTCAGAGCCCTAAAGGGCCTATAGTGGAAAAAGGAATATCTTCAAATAAAAACTACACAGAAGCATGCTGTAAAACTTCTTTCTGTTCTGTCCATTCAACTAACAGAGTTCAAGCTTACTTTTGATTGAGCAGTTCTGAAACTCTCTTTCTGTGGAAACTGCAAGTTGACATTCTGAGCACTAAAGGGCCTATAGTGGAAAAAGTAATGTCTCCAAATAAAAACTACAGAGAAGCATTCTGTGAAACTACTTTCTGTTCTGTGCATTCAAATAACAGGTTTGAATCTTACTTGTGATTGAGCAGTTCTGAAACACTCTTTCTTTAGAAACAGCAAGTGGATTTTCGGAGCGCTAAGATGCCTATAGTGGAAAAAGGAATACATTCATATATAAACTGCACAGAAGCATTCTGTGAAACTTCTTTCTGTTCTGTGCATTCAACAAACAGAGCTGAAGCTTACTATTGGTTGAGCAGTTCTGAAAGACTCTTTCTGTAGAAACTGCAAATTGACATTCTGAGCGATAAACGGCCTATAGTGGAAAAAGGAATATCTTCAAATAAAAATCGCACAGAAGAATTTTGTGAAAATCCTTGTCTTCTGTGCATTACACTAAGAGAGTTGAAGCTTACCTTTTATTTAGCAGTTATGAAACACCCTTTCTGTAGAAACTGCAGGTGTACATTAGGAGCGCTAAGGGGCTTATAGTGGAAAAAGCAATATCTCCAAATAAAAACTACACAGAAGCATTCTGTGAAACTTGTTACTGTTCTGTGCATTCAACAAACAGGGTTGAAGCTTACTTTTGATTGAGCAGTTCTGAAACACTCTTTCTGTAGAAACTGCAAGAGTACATTCTGAACGCTAAGGGGCCCATAGTTTAAAAAGGAATATCTTCAAATAAAAACTACACAGAAGCATTCTGTGAAACTTCTTTCTGTTCTGTACATTCAACTAACGGAGTTGAAGCTGACTTTTGATTGAGCAGTTCTGAGACACTCTTTCTGTAGAAACTGCAAGATGACATTCCGAGCGCTAAGGAGCCTATACAGGAAAAGGTAGTATCTCCAAATAAAAACTACACAGAAGCATTCTGTGAAACTTCTTTCTGTTCTGTGCATTCAACTATCATAGTTGAAGCTTACTTTTGATTGAGCAGTTCTGAAACACTCTTTCTGTAGAAACTGCAAGTGGACATTCGGAGCGCTAAGGGGCCTGTGGTGGAAAATCAAATATCTTCCAATTAAAACTACACAGAAGCATTCAGTGAAACCTCTTTCTGTTCTGTAGTTTCAACTAACAGAGTTGAAACTTACATTTGATTGAGCAGTTCTGATACACTCTCCCTGTAGTAACTGGAAGTTGACATTCCGTGCGCTAAAGGGCCTATAGTGGAAAAAGGGATATCTTCAAATATAAACTACACAGAAGCATTCTGTGAAACTTCTTTCTGTTCTGTGCATTCAACTAACAGAGTTGAAGCATACTTTTGATTGTGCAGTTCTAAAACACTCTTTCTGTTGAAACTGGAAGTTGAAATTCCGTGCGCTCAATGGCCTGTAGTGGAAAAAGGGATATCTTTAAATAAAAACTACACAGAACAATTCTGTGAAACTTCTTTCTGTTCTGTACATTCTACTAACAGAGATGAAGCTTACATTTCATTGAGAAGTTCTGAAACACTCTTTCTGTAGAAACTGCAAGAGGACAACCGGAGGGCTAAGGGGCCTATAGTGGAAAAAGGAATATCCTCAAATATAAACTACACAGAAGCATTCAGTGAAACTTTTTTCTGTTCTGTCCTTTCAACTAACAGAGTTGAAGCTTACTTTTGATTGCGCAGTTCTGAAACACTCTCTATATAGAAACTGGAAGTTGACAATCCGTATGCTAAAGGGCCTATAGTTTAAAAAGGGATATCTTCAAATAAAAACTACACAGAAGCCTTCTCTGAAACGTCTTTCTTTTCTGTGAATTCAGCTAACAGAGTTGAAGCTTACTTTTCATTGAGCAGTTCTGAAACACCTTTCTATAGAAACTGCAGGTGTACAATCTGAGCGCTAAGGGGCCTGTAGTGGAAAAAGGAATATCTCCATATAAAAACTACACAGAAGCATTCTGTGAAACTTCTTTCTGTTCTGTGCATTCAAATAACAGGTTTGAATCTTACTTTTGATTGAGTAGTTCTGAAACACACTTTCTTTAGAAACAGCAAGTGGACATTTGGAGCACTAAGTTGCCTATAGTGGAAAAAGGAATACCTTCATAGATAAACTGCACAGAAGCATTCTGTGAAACTTCTTTCTGTTCTCTGCATTCAACTAACAGAGTTGAAGCTTACTTTTGATTGAGCAGTTCTGAAACACTCTTTCTGTAGAAACTGCAAGTGGACCTTCGGAGCGCTAACGGGCCTATATTGGAAAAAGGAATATCTTCAATTAAAAACTACACAGAAGCATTCAGTGAAACTTCTTTCTGTTCTGTCCTTTCAACTAACAGAGTTGAAGCTTACTTTTGATTGAGCAGTTCTGAAACACTCTCTCTGTAGAAACTGGAAGTTGACATTCCGTATGCTAAAAGACCCTTAGTGGAATAAGGGATATCTTCAAATAAAAACAACACAGAAGCATTCTCTGAAACTTCTTTCTGTTCTGTGTGAGTTGAAGCTTACTTTTCATTGAGCAGTTCTGAAACACCTTTCGGTACAAACTGCAGGTTGACTTTCGTAGCGCTAATGGGCCTATAGTGGAAAAAGGAATATCTTCAAATAAAAACTACACAGAAACATTCTGTGAAACTTCTTTCTGTTCTGTGCATTCAGCTAACAGAGTTGAAGCTTACTTTTGATTCAGCAGTTCTGAAACACCTTTCTGTAGAAACTGCAGGAGGATAATCTGAGTGGTAAAGGGCCTATGGTATAAAAAGTAATATCTCCAAATAAAAACTACACAGAAACATTCTGTGAATCTTGTTACTGTTCTGTGCATTCAACTAACAGAGTTGAAGTTTACTTTTGATTGAGCAGTTCTGAAACAGTCTTTCAGTAGAAACTGCAAGTGGACATTCTGAACGCTAAAGGGCCTATAGTGGAAAAAGGAATATCTTCAAATGAAATTGCACAGAACTATTCTGTGAAACTCCTTTCTGTTCTGTGCATTCAACTAACATAGTTGAATCTTACTTTTCATTGTGCAGTTCTGAAACACTCTTTCTGTAGAAACTGCAAGTGGACATTCAGAGCGCTAAGGGGTCTATAGTGGAAAAAGGAATATCTTCAAATATAAACTACACAGAAGCATTCAGTGAAACTTCTTTCTGTTCTGTCCTTTCAACTAACAGAGTAGAATATTACTTTTGATTGAGCAGTTCTGAAACACACTCTCAGTAGAAACTGGGAGTTGACATTCCGAATGCTAAAGGGCTTAAAGTGGAAAAAGGGATATCTTCAAATAAAAACAACACAGAAGCATTCTCTGAAACTTCTTTCTGTTCTGTGAATTCAGCTAACAGAGTTGAAGCTTACTTTTGATCGAGCAGTTCTGAAACACCTTTCTGTAGGGACTGCAGGAGGATATTCTGAGTGCTAAGGGGCCTATAGTGGAAAAAAAATATCTCCAAATAAACACTACACAGAAACATTCTGTGAAACTTGTTACTGTTCTGTGCATTCAACTAACAGAGTTGAAGTTTACTTTTGATTGAGCAGTTCTGAAACACTCTTTCTGTAGAAACTGCAACTTGACATTCTCAGCACTAAAGGGCCTATAGTGGAAAAAGGAATATCTTCAAATAAAAATTACGCAGAAGCATTTTGTGAAACTTCTCTCTGTTCTGTGCATTAAACTTACAGAGTTGAAGCTTACTATTGACTGAGCAGTTCTGAAACACTCTTTCTGTAGAGACTGCAAGTGGACATTCTGAGCGTTAAGGAGCCTATAGTGGAGAAAGGAAAATCTTGAAATAAAAACTACACAGCAGCATTTTGTGAAACTTCTTTCTGTTCTGTGCATTAAACTTACAGATTTGAAGCTTACGTTTGATTGAGCAGTTCTGAAACACACTTTCTGTTGAAACTGCAATTTGACATTCTGAGCTCTAAGGAGCCTATAGTGGAGAAAGTAATATCTCCAAATAAAAAGTACACAGAACAATTCTGTGAAACTTCTTTCTGTTCTGTGCATTCAACTAACAGAGTTGAAGTTTACTGTTCATTGTGCATTTCTGAAACACTCTCTCTGCAGAAACTACAAGTGGACATTCAGAGCGCTAAGGGGCCTATAGTGGAAAAAGTAATATCTTCAAATGTATACTACACAGAAGCATTCAGTGAAATTTTTCTGTTCTGTCCTTTCAACTAACAGAGTAGAAGCTTACTTTTGATTAAGCAGTTCTGAAACACTCTCTCTGTAGAAACTGGAAGTTGACATTCCGTATGCTAATGGGCCTATATTGGAAAAAGTTATATCTTCAAAAAAAAAAACACAGAAGCATTCTCTGAAACTTCTTCCTGTTCTGTGCATTCAGCTAACAGAGTTGAAGCTTACTTTTGATTGATCAGTTCTGAAACACCTTTCTGTAGAAACTGCAGGAGGATATTCTGAGTGCTATGGGGCCTATAGTGGAAAAAGAAATATCTACAAATAAGAACTACACAGAAACATTCTGTGAAACTTGTTACTGTTCTGTGCATTCAACTAACAGATTTGAAGTTTACTTTTGATTGAGCAGTTCTGAAACACTCTTTCTGTAGGAGCTGCAAGTGGACATTCTGAACGCTAAGGGGCCTATTGTGCAAAAAGGATTATCTTCAAATAAAATTGCACAGAAGCATTCTGTGAAACCTCTTTCTGTTCTCTGCATTCAACTAACAGAGCTGAAGCTTACTATTGGTTGAGCAGTTCTGAAACACTCTTTCTGTAGAAACTGCAGGTGGACAATCGGAGCGCTAATGGGCCTATAGTGGAAAAAGGAATAGTTTCAAATAAAAACTACACAGAAGCATTCTCTGAAACTTCTTTCTGTTCTGTCCATTCAACTAACAGAGTTGAAGCTTACTTTTGATTGAGCAGCCCTGAAACACTCTTTCTATAGAAACTGCAAGTTGACATTCTGAGAGCAAAAGGGCCTATAGTGGAAAAAGTAATATCTTCAAATAAAAACAACGCAGAAGCATTTTGTGAAAGTTCTCTCTGTTCTGTGCATTAAACTTACAGAGTTGAAGCTTACTTTTGACGGAGCAGTTCTGAAACACTCTTTCTGTAGAAACTGCAAGTGCACTTTTGGAGCGCTAAGGGGCCTATAGTGGAAAAAGGAATATCTTCAAATAAAAACCACAAAGAAGCATTTTGTGAAATTTCTTTCTGTTCTGTGCATTCAACTAACAGAGCTGAAGCTTACTATTGGTTGAGCAGTTCTGAAACACTCTTTCTGTAGAAACTGCAGGTGGACATTTGGAGCGCTGTTGGGCCTATAGTGGAAAAAGGTATTTCTTCAAATAAAAACTACGCAGAAGCATTCTGTGAAACTTCTCTCTGTTCTGTGCATTAAACTTACAGAATTGAAGCTTACTTTTGACGGAGCAGTTCTGAAACACTTTTTCTGTAGAAACTGCAAGTGGACTTTCGTAGCGCTAAGGGGCTTATAGTGGAAAAAGAAATATCTTCAGATAAAAACTACACAGAAGCATTTTGTGAAACTTCTCTCTGTTCTGTGCATTAAACTTACAGAGTTGCAGCTTCCTTTTGGTTGAGCAGTTCTGAAACACTCTTTCTGTAGAAACTGCAAGTTGACATTCTGAGGGATAAGTAGCCTATAGTGGAGAAAGGAATATCTCCAAATAAAAACTACCCAGAACCATTCTGTTATACTTCTTTCTGTTATCTGCATTCAACTAACAGATTTGAAGTTTACTTTTCATTGTGCAGTTCTGAAACACTCTTTCTGTAGAAACTGCAAGTGGACATTCTGAAAGCTAAGGGGCCTATGGCTGAAAAAGTAATATCTTCAAATAAAACTACACAGAAGCATTCTGTGAAACTTCTTTCTGTGCTGTGCATTCAACTAACAGAGGTGAAGCTTACTATTGGTTCAGCAGGTCTGAGACACTCTTTCTGCAGAAACTGCAGGTGGACTTTCGTAGCGCTAATGGGCCTATAGGGCAAAAAGGAATATCCTCAAATAAAATCTGCACAGAAGCATTCTGTGAAACTTCTTTCTGTTGTGTCCATTCAACTAACAGAGTTGAAGCTTACCTTTGATTTGGCAGTTCTGAAACACTCTTTCTGTAGAAACTGCAAGTTGACATTATGAGCGCTAAAGGGCCTATAGTGGAGAAAGAAATATCTCCAAATAAAAACTACACAGAACCATTCTCTGAAACTTCTTTCTGTTCTGTGCATTCAACTGACAGAGTTGAACTTTACTTTTCATTGCGCAATTCTGAAACACTCTTTCTGTGGAAAGTGCAAGTGGACTTTCGGAGCGCTAAGGGGCCTATAGTGGAAAAAGGAATATCTTCAAATATAAACTACACAGAAGCATTCAGTGAAACTTCTTTCTGTTCTGTCCTTTCAACTAACAGAGTAGAAGCTTACTTTGGATTGAGCGGTTCTGAGACACTCTCTCTGTAGAAACTGGAAGTTGACATTCCGTATGCTAAAGGGCCTATAGTGGAAAAGGGATATGTTCAAATAAAAACAACACAGAAGCATTCTCTGAAACTTCTTTCTGTTCTGTGCATTCAGCTAACAGAGTTGAAGTTTACTTTTGATTGAGCAGTTCTGAAACACCTTTCTGTAGAAACTGCAGGTGGACATTTTGAACACTAAGGGTCCTAAGGTGGAAAAAGAATATCTCCAAATAAAAACTACACAGAAGAATTCTGTGAAACTTTTTACTGTTCTGTGCATTCAACTAACAGATTTGAAGTTTATTTTTGATTGAGCAGTTCTGAAACACTCTTTCTGTAGAAACTGCAGGTGAACATTCTGAAAGCTAAGGGGCCTATATTGGAAAATGGAATATCTTCAAATAAAACTACACAGAAGCATTCTGTGAAACTACTTTCTGTTCTGTGCATTCAACTAACAGAGCTGAAGCTTACTATTCGTTGAGCAGTTCTGAAACACTCTTTCTGTAGAAACTGCAGTTGGAATTTCGGAGCGCTAATGGGCCTATAGTGGAAAAAGGAATATCTTGAAATAAAAACTACACAGAAGCATTCTGTGAAACTTCTTTCTGTTCTGTCCATTCAACTGACAGAGTTGAAGCTTACCTTTGATTGAGCAGTTCTGAACCACTCTTTCTGTAGAAAATGCAAGTTGACATTCTGAGCGCTAAAGGGAATATAGTGGAAAAAGGAATATCTTCAAATAAAAACTACGCAGAAGCATTTTGTTAAACTCCTCTCTGTTCTGTGCATTGAGCTTACAGAGTTGAAGCTTACTTTTGACTGAGCAGTTCCGAAACACTCTTTCTGTAGAAACTGCAAACGGACTTTCTGAGCGCTAAGGGGCTTATAGTGGAAAAAGGAATATCTTCAAATAAAAACTACACGGAAGCATTTTATGAAACTTATTTCTGTTCTGCACATTCAGCTAACAAAGCTGAAGTTTACTTTTGATTGAGCAGTTCTGAAACACCTTTCTGTAGAAACTGCAGGTGGACATTTCGTGCGCTAAGGAGCCTAGAGTGGAAAAAGAAATATCTCCAAATAAAAACTACACAGACGCATTTTTGAAACTTGTTACTGTTCTGTGCATTCAGCTAACAGAGTTGAAGTTTACTTTTGATTGAGCAGTTCTGAAACACATTTCTGTAGAAACTGCAGGTGGATATTTTGAACGCTAAGGGGCCTATAGTGGAAAAAGAAATATCTCCAAATAAATACCACACAGAAATATTCTGTGAAACTAGTTACTGTTCTGTGCATTCAACTAACAGAGTTGAAGATTACTATTCATTGAGCAGTTCTTAAACACTCTTTCTGTAGAAACTGCTAGTGGACATTCTGAAAGCTAAGGGGCCTATAGTGGAAAAAGGAATATCTTCAAATAAATCTACACAGAAGCATTCTGTGCAACTACTTTCTGTTCTGTGCATTCAACTAACAGAGCTGAAGCTTACTATAGGTTGAGCAGTTCTGAAACACTTTCTGTAGAAACCGCAAGTGGAATTTCGGAGCGCTAATGGGCGTATAGTGGAAAAAGGTATATCTTCAAGTAAAAACTACACAGAAGCATTCTGTGAACCTACCTTCTGTTCTGTCCATTCAACTGACAGAGTTGCAACTTATCTTTGATTGAGCAGTGCTGAACCACTCTTTCTGTAGAAACTGCAAGTTCACATTCTGAGCGCTAAAGGGCCTAGAGTGGAAAAAGGAATATCTTCAAATAAAAACTACGCAGAAGCATTTTGTGAAACTTCTCTCTGTTCTGTGCATTGAGCTTACAGAGTTGCAGCATACTTTTGATTGAGCAGTTCAGAAACACTCTTTCTGTACAAACTGCAAGTGGACATTCTGAACGCTAAGGGGCCTATAGTGGAAAAAGGATTATCTTCAAATAAAACTACACAGAAGCATTCTGTGAAACTTCTTTCTGTTCTGTCCATTCAACTAAAAGAGCTGCAGCTTACTATTGGTTGAGCAGTTCTGAAACACTCTTTCTGTAGAAACTGCAGGTGGACTTTTGGAGCGCTAATGGGCCTACAGTTTAAAAAGGAATATCTTCAAATAAAAACTACACAGAAGCATTCTGTGAAACTTCTTTCTGTTCTGTCCATTCAACTAAAAGAGTTGAAGCTTACTTTTGATTGAGCAGTTCTGAAACACTCTTTCTGTAATAACTGCAAGTTGACATTCTGAGCGCTATGGAGCCTATAGTGGAGAAAGGAATATATCAAAATAAAAATTGCACAGAACCATTCTGTGAAACTTCTTTCTGTTCTGTGCATTCAACTAACAGAGTTGAATTTTACTTTTCATTGTGCAGTTCTGAAACACTCTTTCTGTAGAAACTGCAACTGGATATTCGGAGCGCTAAGGGGCGTATAGTGGAAAAAGGAATATCTTCAAATAAAACTACACAGAAGCATAATGTGAAACTTGTTATTGTTCTGTGCATTAAATTTACAGAGTTGAAGTTTACTTTTGATTGAGCCGTTCTGAAACTCTCTTTCTGTAGAAATTGCAAGTGGACATTCTGAACGCTTAGGGGCCTGTAGTGGAAAAAGGAATATCTGCAAATAAAACTACACAGAAGCATTCTGTGAAACTTCTTTCTGTTCTGTGCATTGAGCTAACAGAGCTGAAGCTTACTATTGGTTGAGAAGTTCTGAAACACTCTCTCTGTAGAAACTGCAGGTGGACTTTCTTATCGCTAATGGGCCTATAGTGGAAAAAGGAATATCTTCACTTATAAACTACAAAGAAGCATTCAGTGAAACTTCTTTCTGTTCTGTCCTTTCAACTAACAGAGTAGAAGCTTACTTTGGATTGAGCAGTTCTGTAACACTCTCTCTGTAGAAACAGGAAGTTGTCATTCCGTATGCTAAAGGGCCTATAGTGGAAAAAGGGATATCTTCAAATAAAAACAACACAGAAGCATTCTCTGAAACGTCTTTCTGTTCTGTGCATTCAGCTAACAGAGTTGAAGCTTACTTTGGATTGAGCAGTTCTGAAAAACCTTTCTGTAGAAACTGCAGGTGGACATATTGAGCGCTAAGGGGCCTATAGTGGAAAAAGAAATATCTCCAAATAAAAACTACACAGAAGCATTCTGTGAAACTTGTTACTGTTCTGTGCAATCAACTAACAGAGTTGAAGTTTACTTTTGATTGAGCAGTTCGGAAAACCTCTTTCTGTACAAACTGCAAGTGGACATTCTGAACGCTAAGTGGCCTATAGTGGAAAAAAGATTATCTTCAAATTAAACTACACAGAACCATTCCATGAAACTTCTTTCTGTTCTGTGCATTCAACTAACAGAGCTGAAGGTTACTTTACATTGAGCAGTTCTGAAACACTCTTTCTGTAGAAATTGCAAGTGTATATTCGGAGCGCTAAGGGGCCTGTAGTGGAAAAAATAATATCTTCCAATAAAAACTACACAGAAGCATTCAGTGAAATCTCTTTCAGTTCTGTCGTTTCAACTAACAGAGTTGAAGCTTACTTTTGATTGAGCAGTTCTGAAACACCTTTCTGTAGAAACTGCACGTGGACATTCTGAGCGCTAAGGGGCCTACAGTGGAAAAAGAAATATCTCCAAATAAAAACTGCACAGAAGCATTCAGTGAAACTTCTTTCTGTTCTGTCCTTTCAACTAACAGAGTAGAAGCTTACTTTTGATTGAGCAGTTCTGAAACACTCTCTCTGTAGAAACTGGAAGTTGACATTCCGTATGCTAAAGGGCCTATAGTGGAAAAAGGGATATCTTCAAATAAAAACAACACAGAATCATTCTCTGAAACTTCCTTCTGTTCTGTGCATTCAGCTAACAGAGTTGAAGCTTACTTTTGATTGAGCAGTTCTGAAACACCTTTCTGTAGAAACTGCAGGTGGACATTTTGAGCGCTAAGGGGCCTATATTGGAAAAAGAAATATCTACAAATTAAAACTACACAGAAGCATTCTGTGAAACGTGTTACTGTTCTGTGCATTCAACTAACAGAGTTGAAGTTTACTTTTGATTGAGCAGTTCTGAAACACTCTTTCTGTACATACTGCAAGTGGACATTCTGAACGCTAAGGGGCCTACAGTGGAAAAAGGATTATCTTCAAATACAACTACACAGAACCATTCTGTGAAACTTCTTTCTGTTCTGTGCATTCAACTAACAGAGCTGAAGCTTACTATTGGTTGAGCAGTTCTCAAACACTCTTTCTGTAGAAACTGCAGGTGGACTTTCGGAGCGCTAATGGGCCTATAGTCGAAAAAGGGAGATCTTCAAATGAAAACTACACAGAAGAATTCTGTGAAACTTCTTTCTGTTCTGTCCATTCAACTAACAGAGTTGAAGCTTACTTTTGATTGAGCAGTTCTGGAACACTCTTTCTGTAGAAACTGCAACTTGACGTTCTGAGCGCTAAAGGGCCTATTGTGGAAAAAGAATATCTTCAAAAAAAAACTACACAGAAGCATTTTGTGAAACTTCTCTCTGTTCTGGGCATTAAACATACAGAGTTGAAGCTTACTTTTGACTGAGCAGTTCTGAAACTCTCTTTCGGTAGAAACTGCAAGTGGACTTTCGGTGGGCTAAGGGGCCTATAGTGGAAAAAGGAATATCTTCAAATATAAACTACACAGAATAATTCAGTGAAACTTCTTTCTGTTCTGCCCTTTCAACTAACAGAGTTTAAGCTTACTTTTGATTGTGCACTTCTGAAACACTCTTTCTGTAGAAACTGGAAGTTGACATTCCGTATGCTCAAGGGCCAATAGTGGAAAAAGGGATATCTTCAAATAAAAACTACACAGTAGCATTCTGTGAATCTACTTTCTGTTGTGTCCATTCAACTGACAGAGTTGAAGCTCACTTTTGATTGAACAGTTCTGAAACACTCTTTCTGCAGAAACTGCAAGTTGACATTCTGAGCGCTAAAGGGCCTATAGTGGAAAAAGGAACATCTTCAAAAAAAAACTACGCAGAAGCATTTTGTGAAACTTCCCTCTGTTCTGTGCATTAAACTTACAGAGTTGAAGGCTACTTTTGACTGAGCAGTTCTGAAACACTCTTTCTGTAGAAACTGCAAGTGGACATTCGGAGCGCTAAGGGGCCTATAGCGGAAAAAGGAATATCAACAAATAAAAAATACACAGAATCATTTTGTGAAACTTCTTTCTGTTCTGTGCATTAAACTTACAGAGTTGAAGCCTACTTTTGATTGAGGAGTTCTGAAACACCTTTCTGTAGAAACTCCAGGTGGACATTCTGAGCATTAAGGGGTCTGCAGTGGAAAAAGTAATATCTCTAAATAAAAACTACACAGAAGCATTCTGTGAAACATCTTTCTGTTCTGTGCATTCAACTAACAGAGTAGAAGTTTACTTTTGATTGAGCAGTCCTAAAACGCTCTTTCTGTAGAAACTGCAAGTGGACATTCTGAACGCTAAGCGGCCCATAGTGGAAAAAGTAATATCTTCAAATGAAACTACACAGAAGCATTCTGTGAAACTTCTTTCTGTTCTTTGCATTCAACTAACAGAGCTGAAGCTTACTATTGGTTGAGCAGTTCTGCAACACTCTGTAGCAACTGCAGAAGGACTTTCAGAGCGCTAATGGGCCCATAGTGGAAAAAGAAATATCTTCAAATAAAAACTACACAGAAGCATTCTGTGAAACTGCTTTCTGTTCTGTCCATTCAACTAATAGAGTTGAAGCTTACTTTGGATTGAGCAGTTCTGAAACACACTTTCTGTAGAAACTAAAAGTTGACAGTCTGAGCGCTAAAGGGCTTATGGTGGAAAAAGGAATACCTTCCAATAAAAACTACACAGCAGCATTTTGTGAAACTTCTTTCTGTTCTGTCCATTAAACTTACGGAGTTGAAGCTTAGTTTTGATTGAGCAGTTCTGAAACACTTTCTGTAGAAACTGCAAGTTGACATTCTGAGCGCTAAGGAGACTATAGTGGAAAAAGTAATATCTCCAAATAAAAACTACACAGAACCATTCTGTGAAACTTCTTTCTGTTCTGTGCATTCAACTAACACAGTTGAAGCTTACTTTTCATTGTGCAGTTCTGAAACACACTTTCTGTAGAAACTGCAAGAGGACATCCTGAGCGCTAATGGGCCTATAGTGGAAAAAGGATTATCTTCAAATAAAACTACACAGAAGCATTCTGTGAAAATTCTTTTTGTTCTGTGCATTCAACTAACAGAGTAGAAGCTTACTTTTGATTGAGCAGTTCTGAAACACTCTTTCTCTAGGAACTGCAAGGTGACATTTTGAGCGAAAAAGGGCCTATAGTGGAAAAAGGAATATCTTCAAATAAAAACCACGCAGAAGCATTTTGTGAAACTTCTCTCTGTTCTGTGCAATAAACTTACAGAGTTGAAGCTTACTTTTGACTGAGCAGTTCTGAAACACTCTTTCTGTAGAAACTGGATGTAGACATTCGGAGCGCTAAGGGGCCTATAGTGGAAAAAGGAATATCTTCAAATAAAAACTACACAGAAGCATATTGTGAAACTTCTTTCTGTTCTGTGCATTAAACTTACAGAGTTGAAGCTTACTTTTGATTGAGCAGTTCTGAAAAACTCTTCCTGTAGAAACTGCAAGTTGACATTTTGAGCGCTAAGGAGCCTATAGTGGAGAAAGAAATATCTCCAAATGAAAACTACCAAGAACCATTCTGTGAAACTACTTTCTGTTCTGTGCATTCAACTAACAGAGTTGAAGCTTACTTTTCATTGCGCAATTCTGAAACACCCTTTCTGTGGAAACTGCAAGTGGACATTCGGAGCGCTAAGGGGCATATAGTGGAAAAAGGAATATCTTCAAATATAAAATACAAAGAAGCATTCAGTGAAACTTCTTTCTGTTCTGTCCTTTCAACTAACAGAGTAGAAGCTTACTTTTGATTGAGCAGTTCTGAAACACTCTCTCTGTACAAACTGGAAGTTGACGATCCGTATGCTAAAGGGCCTATAGTGGAAAAAGTGATATCTTCAAATAAAAACAACACAGAGGGATTCTCTGAAACTTCTTTCTGTTCTGTGCATTCAGCTAACAGAGTTGAAGCTTACTTTTGATTGAGGAGTTCTGAAACATCTTTCTGTAGAAACTGCAGGTGTACATGTTGAACGCTAAGGGGCCTATAGTGGAAAAAGAAATATCTCCATATAAAAACTACACAGAAGCATTCTGTGAAAGTTGTTACTGTTCTGTCTATTCAACTAACAGAGTTGAAGTTTACTTTTGATTGAGCAGTTCTGAAACACTCTTTCTGTAGAAACTGCAAGTGGACATTCTGAAAGCCAAGGGGCATATAGTGGAAAAAGGAATATCTTCAAATGAAACTACACAGAAGCATTCTGTGAAACTACTTTCTGTTCTGTGCATTCAACTAACACAGCTGAAGCTTCCTATTGGTTGAGGAGTTCTGAAACACTCTTTCTGTAGAAACTGCAGGTGGAATTTCGGAGCGCTAATGGGCCTATAGTGGAAAAAGGAATATCTTCAAATAAAAACTACACAGAAGCATTCTGTGAACCTTCTTTCTGTTCTGTCCATTCAACTGACAGAGTTGAAGCTTACTTTTGATTGAACAGTTCTGAACCACTCTTTCTGTAGAAACTGCAACTTGACATACTGAGCGCTGAAGGGCCTATAGTGGAAAAGGAAATATCTTCAAATAAAAGCTACACAGAAGCATTTTGTGAAACTTCTCTCTGTTCTGTGCATTAAACTTACAGAGTTGAAACTTACTGTTGACTGAGCAGTTCTGAAACACTGTTTGTGGAAACTGCAAGTGGACATTCGGAGCGCTAAGGGGCCTATAGTCGAAAAAGGAATATGTTCAAATAAAATCTACACAGAAGTATTTTGTGAAACTTCTTTCTGTTGCGTGGATTAAACTTACAGAGTTGAAGCTTACTTTTGACTGAGCAGTTCTGAAACACCTTTCTGTAGAAACTGCAAGTGGACATTCTGAGCGCTAAGGGGCCTATAGTGGAAAAAGAAGTATCTCCAAATAAGAACTACACAGAAGCATTCTGTGAAACTTGTTACTGTTCTGTGCATTCAGCTAACAGAGTTCATGTTTACTTTAGATTGAGCAGTTCTGAAACACTGTTTCTGTAGAAACTGCAAGTGGACATTCTGAGTGCTAAAAGGCCTATAGTGGAAAAAGGAATATCTTCAAATAAAAACTAGGCAGAAGCACTCTGTGAAACTTCTCTCTGTTCTGTGCATTAAACTAACAGATGTGATGCTTACTTTTGACTGAGCAGTTCTGAAACTCTCTTTCTGTAAAAACTGCAAGTGGACATTCGGAGCGCTGAGAGGCCTATAGTGAAAAAAGGAATATCTTCAAATATAAACTACACAGAAGCATTCAGTGAAACTTCTTTCTGTTCTGCCCTTTCAACTGAGTTGAAGCTTACTTTTGATTGTGCACTTCTGAAACACTCTTTCTGTAGAAACTGGAAGTTGACTTTCCTTGCGCTCAAGGGCCTATGGTGGAAAAAGGGATATCTTCAAATAAAAACTACACAGAAGCATTCTGTGAAACTTCTTTCTGTTCTGTCCATTCAACGGACAGAGTTGAAGCTTACTTTTGACTGAGCAGTTCTGAAACACTCTTTCTGTAGAAACTGCAAGTTGAAATTCTGAGCGCAAAAGGGCCTATAGTGGAAAAAGGAATATCTGCAAATAAAAACTACGCAGAAGAATTTTGTGATACTTCTCTCTGTTCTGTGCATTAAAATTACAGAGTTGAACCTTACGTTTGACTGAGCAGTTCTGAAAAACTCTTTCTGTACAAACTGCAAGAGTACATTCGGAGCGCTAAGGAGCCTATAGTGGAGAAAGGAATATCTCCAAAATAAAAACAACACAGAACCATTCTGTGAAACTTCTTTCTCTTCTGTTCATTCAACCAGCAGGGTTGAAGTTTACTTTTGATTGAGCAGTTCAGAAACACTCTTTCTGTAGAAACTGCAAGGGGACATTCAGAGTGCTAAGGGGCCTACGGTGGAAAAACGGATATCTTCAAATAAAAACTACACAGAAGCATTCTGTGAACCTTCTTTCTGTTCTGTCCATTCAACTGACAGAGTTGAAGCTTACTTTTGATTGAGCAGTTCTGAGACACTCTTTCTGTAGAAACTTCAAGTTGACATTCTGAGCGCTAAAGGGCCTATAGTGGAAAAAGGAATATCTTCAAATAAAAACTAAGCAGAAGCATTTTGTGAAACTTCGCTCTGTTCTGTGCATTAAACTTACAGAGTTGAAGCTTACTTTTGAATGAGCAGTTCTGAAACACTCTTTCTGTAGAAACTGCAAGTTGACTTTTGGAGCGCTAAGGGGTCTATAGTGGAAAAAGGAATATCTTCAAATAAAAACTACACAGAAGCATTTTGGGAAACTACTTTCTGTTCTGTGCATTGAACTTACACATTTGAAGCCTACTTTTGATTGAACAGTTCTGAAACACTCTTTCTGTAGAAACTGCAAGTTGACATTCTGAGCGCTAAGTAGCCTGTAGTGGAGAAAGTAATATCTCCAAATAAAAACTACACAGAAACATTCTGTGAAACTACTTTCTGTTCTGTGCATTCAACTAACGGAGTTGAAGTTTACTTTTCATTGTGCAGTTCTGAAACACTCTTTCTGTAGAAACTACAAGAGGATACTCAGACCGTTAAGGGGCCCATAGGGGAAAAAGGAGTATCTTCAATTATAAACTACGCAGAAGCATTCAGTGAAACCTCTTTCTGTTCTGTCCTTTCAACTAACAGAGTAGAAGCTTACTTTTGATTGAGCAGTTCTGAAACACTCTCTCTGTAGAAACTGGAAGTTGACATTCCGTAAGCTAAAGGGCCTATAGTGGAAAAAGCGATATCTTCAAATAAAAACAACACAGAAGCATTCTCTTAAACTTCTTTCTGTTCTGTGAATTCAGCTAAGAGAGTTGAAGCTTACTTTTGATTGAGCTGTTCTGAAACACCTTTCTGTAGAAACTGTAGGTGGACATTTTGAGCGCTAAGGGGCCTATAGTGGAAAAAGAAATATCTCCAAATAAAAACTACACAGAAGCATTCTGTGAAACTTGTTACTGTTCTGTGCATTCAACTAACAGAGTTGAAGTTAACTTTTGATTTAGCAGTTCTGAAACACTCTTTCTGTAGAAACTGCAAGTGGACATTCTCAAGGCTAAGGGGCCTATAGTGGAAAAAGGAATATCTTCAAATAAAAACTACGCAGAAGTATTTTGTGAAACTTCTTTCGGTTCTGTGCATTAAACTTACAGATTTGAAGGTTACTTTTGATTGAGCAGTTCTGAAACACTCTTTCTGTAGAAACTGCAAATGGACATTCTGAACGGTAAGGGGGCTATAGTGGACAAAGGAGTATCTTCAAATAAATCTAGACAGAAGCATTCTGTGAAACTTCTTTCTGTTCTGTGCATTCAACTAACAGAGCTGAAGCTTACTATTGGTTGAGGAGTTCTGAAACACTCTTTCTGAAGAAACTGCAGGTGGACTTTCGGAGCGCTAATGGGCCTATAGTGAAAAAGAAATATCTTCAAATAAAAACTACATAGAAGCATTCTGTGAAACTTCTTTCAGTTCTGTGCATTAAACTTACAGAGTTGAACCTTACTTTTGACTGAGGAGTTCTGAAACACTCTTTCTGTAGAAAATGCAAGTGGACTTTCAGAGCGCTAAGGGGCCTATAGTGGAAAAAGGAATATCTTCAAATAAAAACTACACAGAAGTATTTTGTGAAATTTCTTTCTGTTCTGTGCATTAAACTTACAGAGTTGAACCTTACTTTTGAGTGAGCAGTTCTGAAACACTCTTTCTGTAGAAACTGCAAGTTGACATTATGAGCGCTAAAGGGCCTATAGTGGAGAAAGAAATATCTCCAAATAAAAACTACACAGAACCATTCTGTGAAACTTCTTTCTGTTCTGTGCATTCAACTGACAGAGTTCAACTTTACTTTTCATTGCGCAATTCTGAAACACTCTTTCTGTGGAAAGTGCAAGTGGACTTTCAGAGCGCTAAGGGGCCTACAGTGGAAAAACAAATATCTTCAAATATGAACTACACAGAAGCATTCAGTGAAACTTCTTTCTGTTCTGTCCTTTCAACTAACAGAGTAGAAGCTTACTTTTGATTGAGCAGTTCTGAAACACTCTCTCTGTACAAACTGGAAGTTGACATTCCGTGTGCTAAAGGGCCTATAGTGGAAAAGGGATATCTTCAAATAAAAACAACACAGAAGCATTCTCTGAAACTTCTTTCTGTTCTGTGCATTCAGCTAACAGAGTTGAAGTTTACTTTTGATTGAGCAGTTCTGAAACACCTTTCTGTAGAAACTGCAGGTGGACATTTTGAACACTAAGGGGCCTAAGGTGGAAAGAGAAATATCTCCAAATAAAAACTACACAGAAGCATTCTGTGAAACTTGTTACTGTTCTGTGCATTCAACTAACAGAGTTGAAGATTAATTTTGATTGAGCAGTTCTGAAACACTCTTTCTATAGAAACTGCAGGTGAACATTCTGAAAGCTAAGGGGCCTATATTTGAAAAAGGAATATCTTCAAATAAAACTACACAGAAGCATTCTGTGAAACTACTTTCTGTTCTGTGCATTCAACTAACAGAGCTGAAGCTTACTATTGGTTGAGCAGTTCTGAAACACTCTTTCTGTAGAAACTGCAGGTGGAATTTCGGAGCGCTAATGGGCCTATAGTGGAAAAAGGAATATCTTGAAATAAAAACTACACAGAAGCATTCTGTGAAACTTCTTTCTGTTGTGTCCATTCAACTGACAGAGTTGAAGCTTACCTTTGATTGAGCAGTTCTGAACCACTCTTTCTATAGAAACTGCAAGTTGACATTCTGAGCGCTAAAGGGAATATAGTGGAAAAAGGAATATCTTCAAATAAAAACTACGCAGAAGCATTTTGTTAAACTTCTCTCTGTTCTGTGCATTGAGCTTACAGAGTTGAAGCCGACTTTTGACTGAGCAGTTCCAAAACACTCTTTCTGTAGAAACTGCAAGCGGACTTTCTGAGCGCTAAGGGGCTTATAGTGGAAAAAGGAATATCTTCAAATAAAAACTACACAGAAGCATTTTATGAAACTTCTTTCTGTTCTGTGCATTCAGCTAACAGAGCTGAAGTTTATTTTTGATTGAGCAGTTCTGAAACACCTTTCTGTAGAAACTGCAGGTGGACATTTCTTGCGCTAAGGAGCCTAGAGTGGAAAAAGAAATATCTCCAAATAAAAACTACACAGAAGCATTCTTTGGAACTTGTTACTGTTCTGTGCATTCAACTAACAGAGTTGAAGTTTACTTTTGATTGAGTAGTTCTGAAACACTCTTTCTGTAGAAACTGCAAGTGGACATTCTGAACGCTAAGGGGCCTATAGTGGAAAAAGGATTATCTTCAAATAAAACTACACAGAAGCATTCTGTGAAACTCCTTTCTGTTCTGTCCATTGAACTAAAAGAGCTGAAGCTTACCATTGGTTGAGCAGTTCTGAAACACTCTTTCTGTAGAAACTGCAGGTGGACTTTCGGAGCGCTAATGGGCCTATAGTGGAAAAAGGAATATCTTCAAATAAAAACTACACAGAAGCATTCTGTGAAACTTCTTTCTGTTCTGTCCATTCTACTAACAGAGATGAAGCTTACTTTTGATTGAGCAGTTCTGAAACACTCTTTCTGTAGAAACTGCAAGCTGACATTCTGAGCGCTAAAGGGCCTATAGTGGAAAAAGGAATATCTTCAAATAAAAACTATGCAGAAGCATTTTGTGAAACTTCTCTCTGTTCTGTGCATTACACTTACAGAGTTGAAGCTTATTTTTGACTGAGCAGTTCTGAAACACTCTTTCTGTAGAAACTGCAAGTGGACATTCCGAGCGCTAAGTGTCCTATCGTGGAAAAAGGAAATATCTTGAAATAAAAACTACACAGAACCATTTTGTGAAACTTTTTTCTGTTCTGTGCATTAAACTTACAGAGTGGAAGCTTACTTTTGATTTAGCAGTTCTGAAACACTCTTTCTGTTGAAACTGGAATTTGACATTCTGAGCGCTAAGGAGCCTATAGTGGAGAAAGTAATATCTCCAAATAAAAACTACACAGAACCATTCTGTGAAACTTCTTTCTGTTCTGTGCATTAAACTAACAGAGTTGAAGCTTACTTTTCATTGTGCAGTTCTGAAACACTCTTTCTGTAAAACTGCAAGTGGACATTCAGAGCGCTAAGGGGCCAATAGTGGAAAAAGGAATATCTTCAAATATAAACTACACAGAAGCATTCAGTGAAATTTTTCTGTTCTGTCCTTTCAACTAACATAGTAGAAGTTTACTTTTGATTGAGCAGTTCTGAAACACACTCTCAGTAGAAACTGGAAGTTGACATTCCATATGCTTAAGGGCCTATAGTGGAAAAAGGGATATCTTCAAATAAAAACAACACAGAAGCATTCTCTGAAACTTCTTTCTGTTCTGTGTGAGTTGAAGCTTACTTTTGATTGAGCAGTTCTGAAACACCTTTCGGTACAAACTGCAGGTTGACTTTCGTAGCGCTAATGGGCCTATAGTGGAAAAAGGAATATCTTCAAATAAAACTACACAGAAACATTCTGTGAAACTACTTTCTGTTCTGTGCATTCAGCTAACAGAGTTGAAGCTTACTTTTGATTTAGCAGTTCTGAAACACCTTTCTGTAGAAACTGCAGGAGGATAATCTGAGTGGTAAAGGGCCTATGGTGGAAAAAGGAATATCTCCAAATAAAAACTACACAGAAACATTCTGTGAATCTTGTTACTGTTCTGTGCATTCAACTAACAGAGTTGAAGTTAACTTTTGATTGAGCAGTTCTGAAACAGTCTTTCAGTAGAAACTGCAAGTGGACATTCTGAACGCTAAAGGGCCTACAGTGGAAAAAGGAATATCTTCAAATAAAAACTACGCAGAAGCATTTTGTGAAACTTCTCTCCGTTCTGTGCATTCAACTTACAGAGTTGAAACATACTTTTGACTGAGCAGTTCTGAAACACTCTTTCTGTAGAAACTGCAAGTGGACATTCAGACCGCTAATGGGCCAATAGTGGAAAAAGGAATATCTTGGAATATAAATTACACAGAAGCATTCAGTGAAACTTCTTTCTGTTCTGTCCATTCAACTGACAGATTTGAAGCTTACTTTTGATTGAGCAGTTCTGAAACACTCTGTAGGAACTGCAAGTTGACATTCTGAGCGCTAAAGTGCCTAAAGAGGAAAAAGGAATATCTTGAAATGAAAACTACGCAGAAGAATTTTGTGAAACTTCTCTCTGTTCTGTGCATTAAACTTAGAGAGATGAAGCTTACTTTTGACTGAGCCGTTCTGAAACACTCTTTCTGTAGAAACTGCAAGTGGACTTTCGGAGCGCAAAGGGGCCTATAGTGGAAAAGGTATATCTTCAAATAAAAACTACACAGAAGCATTTTGTGAAACTTCTTTCTGTTCTGTGAATTCAACTTACAGAGTTGAAGCGTACTTTTGATGAGCAGTTCTGAAACACTCTTTCTGTAGCAACTGCAAGTGGACATTCTGAGCGGTAAGGAGCCTATAGTGGAGAAAGTAAAGTCTCCAAATAAAAACTACACAGAAAGATTCTGTGAAACTTCTTTATGTTCTGTGCATTCAACTAACAGAGTTGAAGTTTACTTTTCATTCTGCAGTTCTGAAAAACTCTCTGTAGCAACTGCAAGTGGACATTCGGAGCGCTAATGGGCCTACAGTGGAAAAAGGAATATCTTCAAATATAAACTACACAGAAGCATTCAGTGAAACTCCTTTCTGTTCTGTCCTTTCAACTAACAGAGTAGAAGCCTACTTTGGATTGAGCAGTTCTGAAACACTCTCTCTGTAGAAACTGGAAGTTGACATTCCGTAAGCTAAAGGGCCTCTACTGGAAAAAGGATATCTTCAACTAAAAACAACACAGAAGTATTCTCTGAAACTTCTTTCTGTTCTGTGCATTCAGCTAACAGAGTTGAAGCTTACTTTTGATTGAGCAGTTCTGAAACACCTTTCTGTAGAAACTGCAGGTGGACATTTTGAGCGCTAAGGGGCCTATAGTGGAAAAAGAAATATCTCCTAATAAAAACTACGCAGAAGCATTCTGTGAAGCTTGATACTGTTCTGTGAATTCAACTAACAGAGTTGATTACTTTTGATTGAGCAGTTCTGAAACACTCTTTCTGTAGAAACTGCAAGTTGACATCCTGAGCGCTAAGGAGCCTATAGTGGAGAAAGTAATATCTCCATATAAAAATTACACAGAACCATTCTGTGAAACGTCTTTCTGTTCTGTGCATTCAACTAACAGGGTTGAAGTTTACTTTTCATTGTGCAGTTCTCAAGCACTCTTTCTGTAGAAACTGCAAGTGGACAATCTGAACGCTAAGTGGCCTGTAGTGGAAAAAGGAATATCTTCAAATAAAACTACACAGAAGCATTCTGTGAAACTTCTTTCTGTTCTCTGCATTCTACTAAGTGCTGAAGCTTACTATTGGTTGAGCAGTTCTGAAACACTCTTTCTCTAGAAACTGCAAGTGGACTTTCGGAGCGCTAAGGGGCCTATAGTGGAAAAAGGAATATCTTCAAATATAAAATACACAGAAGCATTCAGTGAAAATTCTTTCTCTTCTGCCCGTTCAACTAACAGAGTTGAAGCTTACTTTTGATTGTGCACTTCTGAAACACTCTTTCTGTAGAAACTGGAAGTTGACATTCCTTGCGCTCAAGGGCCTATAGTGGAAAAAGGGATATCTTCAAATAAAAACAACACAAAAGCATTCTCTGAAATTTCTTTCTGTTCTGTGCATTCAGCTAACAGAGTTGAAGCTTACTTTTGATTGAGCAGTTCTGAAACACTCTCTCTGTAGAAACTGGAAGTTGACAATCCGTATGCTAAAGGGCCTATAGTGGAATAAGGGATATCTTCAAATAAAAACAACACAGAAGCATTCTCTGAAACTTCTTTCTGTTCTGTGCATTCAACTAACAGAGCTGAAGCTTACTATTGGTTGAGGAGTTCTGAAACACTCTTTGTGTAGAAACTGCAGGTGGACTTTCGGAGCGCTAATGGGCCTATAGTGAAAAAAGTAATATCTTCAAATAAAAACTACATAGAAGCATTCTGTGAAACTTCTTTCGGTTCTGTGCATTAAACTTACAGAGTTGAAGCATACTTTTGACTGAGGAGTTCTGAAACACTCTTTCTGTAGAAACTGCAAGTGGACTTTCTGAGCGCTAAGGGGCCTACAGTGGAAAAAGGAATATCTTCAAATAAAAACTACACAGAAGCATTTTGTGAAATTTCTTTCTGTTCTGTGCATTAAACTTACAGAGTTGAACCTTACTTTTGAGTGAGCAGTTCTGAAACACTCTTTCTGTAGAAACTGCAAGTGGACATTAGGAGCGCTAAGGTGCCTATGGTGGAAAAAGGAATATCTTCAAATAAAAACTGCACAGAAGCATTCTGTGAAACTTCTTTCTGTTCTGTGCATTCAAATAACAGAGTTGAAGCTTACTTTAATTGAGCAGTTCTGAAAAACTCTTTCTCTAGAGACTGCAAGTTGACATTCCGAGCGCTAAGGGGCCCATAGTGGAAAAGGTAATATCTCCAAATAAAGACTGCACAGAAGTATTCTGTGAACCTTCTTACTGCTCTGTGCATTCAACTAACAGAGATGAAGCTTACATTTGATTGAGCAGTTCTGAAACACTCTCTCTGTAAGAACTGGAAGTTGACATTCAGTATCCTAAAGGACCTATAGTGGAAAAAGGGTTATCTTCAAATAAAAACAACACACTAGCATTCTCTGAAACTTCTTTCTGTTCTGTGCATTCAGCTAACAGAGTTGAAGCTTACTTTTGATTGAGCAGTTCTGAAACACTCTTTCTGTAGAAACTGCAAGTGGACATTCTGAACGCTAAGGGGCCTAGAGGGGAAAAAGTAATATCTTCAAATGAAACTACACAGAAGCATTCTGTGAAACTTCTTTCTCTTCTCTGCATTCAACTAACAGACCTGAAGCTTACTATTGGTTGAGCAGTTCTGAAACACTCTTTCTGTAGAAACTGCAGGTGGACTTTCGAAGCGCTAAAGGGCCTATAGTGCAAAAAGGAATATCTTCAGTTGAAAACTACACAGAAGCATTCTGTGAAACTACTTTCTGTTCTGTCTATTCAACTAACAGAGTTGAAGATTACTTTTGATTAGGCAGTTCTGAAACACTCTTTCTGTAGAAACTGCAAGTTGACATTAAGAGCGCTAAAGGGCCTATAGTGGAAAAAGGAACATCTTCAAATAAAAACTACGCAGCAGCATTTTGTGAAACTTCTTTCCGTTCTGTGCATTAAACTTACAGATTTGAAGGTTACTTTTTGCTGAGCGGTTCTGAAACACTCTTTCTGTAGAAACTGCAAGTTGACATTCTGAGCGCTAAGGAGCCTACAGTGGAGAACGTACTATCTCCAAATAAAAACTGCACAGAACCATTCTGTGAAACTTCTTTCTGCTCTGTGCATTCAACTAACAGAGTTGAAGTTTACTTTTCATTGTGCAGTTCTGAAACACTCTTTCTGTAGAAACTGCAAGTGGACATTCAGAGCGCTAAGGGGCCTATAGTGGAAAAAGGAATATCTTCAAATATGAACTACACAGAAGCATTCAGTGAAACTACTTTCTGTTCTGTGCATTGAACTACCAGAGCTGAAGCTTACTATTGGTTGAGCAGTTCTGAAACACACTTTCTGTAGAAATTGCAGGTAGACTTTCAGAGCGCTAATGGGCCTATAGTGGAAAAAGTAATATCTTCAAATAAAAACTGCACAGAAGCATTCTGTGAAACTTCTTTCTGTTCTGTCTTTTCAACTAACAGATTTGAAATTTACTTTTGATTGAGCAGTTCTGAAACACTCTTTCTGTAGAAACTACAAGTGGACATTCTGAGTGCTCAGGGGCCTGTAGTGGAAAAAGGAATATATTCAAATAAAACTACACAGAAGCATTCTGTGAAACTTCTTTCTGTTCTGTGCATTCAACTAACAGAGTTGAAGCTTACTTTTGATTGAGCAGTTCTGAAACACTCTGTAGAAACTGCATGTTGACATTCTGAGCCCTAAAGGGCCTATAGGGGAAAAAGGTATATCTTCAAATAAAAACTACACAGAAGCATTTTGTGAAACTTCTTTCTGTTCTGTGCATTAAACTTACAGAGTTGAAGCTTACTTTTGACTGAGTAGTTCTGAAACACTCTTTCTGTAGGAACTGCAAGTGAACTTTCGGAGCGCTAAGGGGCCTATAGTGGAAAAAGGAATATCTTCAAATAAAAATTACACAGAAGCATTTTGTGAAACTTCTTTCTGTTCTTTGCATTAAACTTACAGAGTGGAAGCTTACTTTTGATTGAGCAGTTCTGAAACACTCTTTCTGTAGAAACTGCAAGTTGACCTTCTGGGCGCTAAGGAGCCTATAGTGGAGAAAGGAATATCTCCAAATAAAAACTACCCAGAACCATTCTGTGAAACTTCTTTCTGTTCTGTGCATTCAACTAACAGACTTGAAGTTTACTTTTGATTTAGCAGTTCTGAAACAGTCTTTCTGTAGAAACTGCAAGTGGATATTCTGAACGCTATAGGGCCTAAGGTTGAAAAAGGAATATCTTCAGGTAAAACTACACAGAAGCATTCTGTGAAACTACTTTCTGTTCTGTGCATTCAACTAACAGAGCTGAAGCTTACTATTGATTGAGCAGTTCTGAAACACTCTCTCTGTAGAAACTGCAGGTGGACTTCCGGAGCGCTAATGGGCCTATAGTGGAAAAAGGAATATCTTCAAATCTGTGAAACTACTTTCTGTTCCGTGCATTCAACTAACAGAGGTGAAGCTTACTATTGGTTGAGCAGTTCTGAAACACTCTTTCTGTAGAAAATGCAGGTGGACTTTCTTAGCGCTAACGGGCCTATAGTGCAAAAAGGAATATCTTCAATAAAAACTACACAGAAGCATTCTGTGAAACTTCTTTCTGTTCTGTCAATTCAACTAACAGAGTTGAAGCTTACTTTTCATAGGGCAGTTCTGAAACACTCTTTCTGTTGAAACTGCAAGTTGACATTTTGAGCGCTATAGGGCCTATAGTGGAAAAAGGAACATCTTCAAATAACTACACAGAAGCATTCTGTGAAACTTCTTTCTGTTCTGTGCATTCAACTAACACAGTTGAAGTTTACTTTTCATTGTGCAGTTCTGAAACACTCTTTCTGCAGAAATTGCAAGTGGACATTCAGAGCACTAAGGGGCCTATAGTGGAAAAAGTAATATTTTCAAATGTAAACTACAGAGAAGCATTCAGTGAAACTTTTGTGTTCTGTCCTTTCAACTAACAGAGTAGAAGCTTACTTTTGATTGAGCAGTTCTGAAACACTCTCTCTGTAGAAACTGGAAGTTGACATTCCTTATGCTAATGGGCCTAAAGTGGAAAAAGGGATATCTTCAAAAAAAACAACACAGAAGCATTCTCTGAAACTTCTTCCTGTTCTGTGCATTCAGCTAACAGAGTTGAAGCTTACTTTTGATTGAGCAGTTCTAAAACACTCTTTCTGTAGAAAGTGGAAGTTGACATTCCGTGCGCTAAAGGGCCTATAGTGGAAAAAGGGATACCTTCAAATGAAAACTACACAGAAGCATTCTGTGAAACTTCTTTCTATTCTGTGCATTCAACTAATAGAGTTGAAGCTTACTTTTGGTTGAGCATTTCTGAAACTCTCTTTCTGTAGAAACTGCAAGTGGATATTCAGAGCGCTTACTGGCCTACAGTGGAAAAAGGAATATTTTCAAATAAAAACTACACAGAACAATTCTGTGAAACTTCTTTCTGTTCCGTCCATTAAAACTGACAGAGTTGAAGTTTACTTTTGATTGAGCGGTTCTGAAACACTCTTACTGAAGAAACTGTAAGTGGACATTCGGATGACTACGGGGCCTATAGTGCAAAAAGGATTAACTCCAAACAAAAACTACACAGAAGCATTCTGTGAAACATCTTTCAGTTCTGCTTATTCAACTAACAGTGTTGAAGGTTACTTTTCTTTGAGCAGTTCTGAAATACTCTTTATGTAGAAACTGCAAGTGGACATTCTGAGTGCTAAGGGGCCTATGGTGGAAAAAGGAATATCTTCAAATAAAAACTACACCGAAGCATTGTCTGAAACTGCTTTCTGTTCGGTGCATTCAACTAACAGAGTTGAAACTTACTTTTGATTGAGCAGTTCTGAAACAGTATGTAGGAACTGCAAGTGGACATTCGGAATGCTTAGGGGTCTATAGTGGAAAAAGAAATATCTACAAATAAAAACCACAGAGAAGCATTGTGTGGAACTTGTTTCTGTTCTGTTCATTCAACAAACAGGGTTGTACCTTACTTTTGTTTGTGCAGTTTTGAAACACACTTTCTGTAGTAACTTCAAGTGGACATTCGGATCGCTAAGAGGCCTATACTGGAAAAACGATTATCTTCAAATAAAAACTAAAGAGAAGCATTCTGTGAAACTTCTTTCTGTTCTGTGCATTAAACTTACAGAGTTGAAGCTTACTTTTGATTGAGCAGTTCTGAAACACTCTTTCTGTTTAAAGTGCAAGTGGACATTTGGAGCTCTAAGGGGCCTATAGTGGAAAAAGGAATATCTCCAAATAAAAACTACACAGAAGCAATTGTTGAAACTCCTTTCTGTTCTATGCATTCAACTAACAGAGTTGAAGCTTACTTTTTATTGAGCAGTTCTGAAACACACTTTCTGTAGAAACTGCAGGTTGACATACCGAGCGCTAAGGGTCCTGTAGTGGAAAAAGGAGTATCTTCAAATACAAACTACACAGAAGCATTCTGTGAAACTTCTTTCTGTTCTGTGCATTCAACTAACTGAGTTGAATATTATTTTCGATTGAGCAGTTCTGAAACACTCTTTCTGTAGAAATAGCAAGTGGACATTCCGAATGCTAAGGGGCATATAGTGCAAAAAGAAATATCTCCACAAAAAAACTACACAGAAGCATTCTGTGAAACTTCTTTGTGTTGGGCTTATTCAACTAAAAGAGCTGAAGCTTACTTTTGTTTGAGCAGTTCTGAAACACTCTTTCTGTAGAAACTGCACGTGGACAGTCCGAACGCTAAGGGGCCTATAGTAGAAAAAGAAATATCTCCAATTAAAAACTACACAGAATCATTCTATGAAACTTCTTTCTGTTCTGTGCATTCAAATAACAGAGTTGAAGCTTACTTTTGATTGAGCAGTTCTGAAACACTCTTTCTGTAGAAACTGCAAGTGGATATTCTGAGCCCTAAGTTGCCTATAATGGAAAAAGCCATATCTTCAAATAAACACCACATAGAAGTGTTCTGTGAAACTTCTTTCTCTTCTGTGCATTCAAATAACAGAGTTGAAGCTTACTTTTGATTGAGCAGTTCTGAAACACTCTTTCTGTAGAAACTGCAAGTGGATATTCTGAGCCCTAAGTTGCCTATAGTGGAAAAAGCAATATCTTCAAATAAATACCACATAGAAATGTTCTGTGAAACTTCTTTCTCTTCTGTGCATTGAACTAACAGAGTTGAAGCTTACTTTTGTTTGAGCAGTTCTGAAACACTCTTTCTGTAGAACCTGCAAGAGGACATTCCGAACGCTAAGGGGTCTATAGTTGAAAAAGAAATATTCTCAAATAAAAACTGCACAGAAGCGTTCCGTGAAACTTCTTTCTGTTCTGTGCATTAAACTTACAGAGTTGAAGCTTACTTTTGATTGAGCAGCTCTGAAACAATCTTTCTGTAGAAACTGCAAGTGGACATTCTGAGCGCAATGTGGCCTATAGTGGAAAAAGGAATATATTAAAATAAAAACTACACAGAAATATTCTGTGAAACTACTTTCTGTTCTGTGCCTTTAACTAACAGAATTAAAGCTTACTTTTGATTGAGCAGTTCTGAAACACTCTTTCTGTGTAAACTGCAATTGGAAATGCGGAGCGCTAAGGGGCCTATAGTGGAAAAAGGGATATCTTCAAATGAAAACTACACAGAAGCATTTTGTGGAAATTCTTCCTCTACTCTACATTCAGCTAACAGGTTTGAAGCTTACATTTGAATGCTCATTTCTGAAACTCTGTTTCTGTAGAAACTGCAATTGGACATTCTGGGCGCTAATGGGCCTATACTGGAAAAAGGAATATCTTCAAATAAAAACTACACAGAAGCATTCTGTGAAACTCCTTTCTGTTCTGTGCATTCAACTAACAGGGTTGAAGATTACTTTTGACTGAGTAGTTCTGAAACACTCTTTTTGTAGAAAGTGCAAGTGGACATTCGGAGCGCTCTGAGGCCTATAGTGGAAAAAAGAATATCTTCAAATAAAAACTAAACAGAAGCATTCCGTGAAACTTCTTTGTGTTCTGTGCATTCAACTAACAGAGTTGAAACTTACTTTTGATTGAGCAGTTCTGAAACTCTCTTTCTGTAGAATCTGCAAGTGGACATTTGGAGCGCTAAGGGGCCTATTTTGGAAAAAGGAATAACTTCAAATAAAAACTACACAGAAGCATTCTTTGAATCTTCTTTCTGTTCTGTGCATTCAACTAACAGAGCTGAACCTTACTTTTCATTGCGCAGTTCTGAATCATTCTTTCTGTAGAAACTGCAAGAGGACATTCAGAGCCCTAAGGACCTATAGTGGATTTAGGAATATCTTCAAGTAGAAACTACACAGAAGCATTCTGTGAGACTTCTTTCTGATCTGAGCATTCAAATAACAGATGTGAACACTACTTTTGATTTAACAGTTCTGAAAATGTCTTGCTGTAGAAACCCGAAGCAGACATTCGGAGCGCAAAGGAGCCTACAGTGGAAAAAGATTATCTTCAAATAAAAACTACACAGAAGCATTCTGTGAAACTTCTTGCTCTTCTGTGCATTCAACTAACAGAGTTGAACCTCACTTTTGATTGAGCAGTTCTGAAACACTCTTTCTGTAGAAACTGCAAGAGGATATTAGGAGCATTAAAGGGCCTATTGTGGAAAAAGTAATATATTCAAATAAAAACTACACAGAAGCATTCTGTGAAACTTCTTTATGATCTGTGCATTCAACGAACAGAATTGGCCCTTACTTTACATTGAGCAGTTCTGAAAGACTCTTTCTGTAGAAACTGCATGTGGACATTAATAGCGCTAAGGGACATATAGTGGAAAAAGGAATATCTTCAAATGAAAACAACACAGAACCATTCTGTGAAACTTCTTTCTGATCTGTGCATTCAACTAATAGAGATGAAAATTACTTTTGATTGAGCAGTTCTGAAACACTCTTTCTGTGGAAACTGCAAGTGGACATTCGGAGCTCTAAGCGGCCTATAGTGGAAAAAGGAATATCTTCAAATAAAAACTACACAGAAGCATTCTGTGAAACTTCTATCTGATCTGTGCATTCAACTAACAGAGTTGAACCATACTTTTGATTGAGCATTTCTGAAACACTCTTTCTGTGGAAACTGCCAGTGGACATTCATAGCGCTAAGGGGCCTATAGTGGAAAAAGGAATGTCTTCAAATAAAAACTACACGGAACCATTCTGTGAAACTTCTTTCTGACATGTGCATTCAGCTGAAAGAGTTGAACCGTACTTTTGATTGGGCAGTTCTAAAAGACTCTTTCTGTAGAAACTGCAAGTAGATATTCGGAGCGCTAAGGGGCGTATATTGGAAAAAGGAATATCTTCAAATAAAAACTACACAGAACCATTCTGTGAAACTTCTTTCTGACATGTGCATTCAACTGAAAGAGTTGAACCGTACTTTTGATTGGACAGTTATGAAACACTCTTTCTGCAGAAACTGCAAATGGACATTTGCAGCGCTGAGGGGTCTACAGTGGAAAAAGGTATAACTTCATATAAAAACTCTACAGAAGCATTCTGTGAAACTTCTTTCTGATGTGTGCCTTCAAGTAACAGAGTTAAACCTTACCTTTGATTGAGGAGTTCTGTAACAATCTTTCTGTGGAAACTGCAAGTGGACATTCAGAGCGCTAAGTGGCCTAAGGTGTAAAAAGGAATATCTTCAAATAAAAACTACACAGAAGCATTCTGTGTAACATCTTTCTGATGTGGGCGTTGAACTAACAGAGTTGAAACTTACTGTTGACTGAGCAGTTCAGAAACACTCTTTCTGTAGAAACTGCAAGTGGACGTTTGGATCGCTAAGGGGCCTACTGTGGAAAAAGGAATATCTTCAAATAAAAACTACACAGAAGCATTTTGTGAAACTTCTTACTGATCTGTACATTCCATTAACAGAGTTGAACCTTAGTTTTGATTGAGCACTTCTGAAACACTCTTTCTGTAGAAACTGCAAGTGGACATTCGGAGCCCTAAAAGGCCTTTAGTGGAAAAAGGAATATCTTCAAATATAAACCACACAGAAGCGTTCTGTGAAACTTCTTTCTGATCTGTGCATTGAATTAACAGAGTTGAACCTTACTTTTGATTGAGCAGTTCTGAAAGGCTCTTTCTGTAGAAACTGCAAGTGGACATTCGGAGCGTTAAGGTTTGTATAGTGGAAAAAGGATTATATTCAAACAAAAACTACACAGAACAATCCTGTGAAACTTCTTTCTGATCTGTGCATTGAAGAAAGAGAGTAGAACCTTATTTTTGATTGAGCAGTTCTGAAACACTCTTTCTTTAGAAACTGCAAGCGGAAATTCGGAGCGCTTAGGGACCTATAGTGTAAAAAGGAATATCTTCAAATAAAAAATACACAGAAGCATTCTGTGAAACTTCTTTCTGATCTGTGCATTCAACGAACCGAGTTGTATCTTACTTTTGATTGAGCTGTGCTGAAACAATCTTTCTGTAAAAACCGCAAGCGGACATTCAGAGTGCTAAAGGGCCAATAGTGGAAAAAGGGATAACTTCCTATAAAAACTGTACAGAAGCATTCTGTGAAACGTCTTTCTGATGTGTGCCTTCAAGTAACTGAGTTGAACCTTACCTTTGATTGAGGAGTTCTGTAACAATCTTTCTGTGGAAACTGCACGTGGACATTCAGAGCGCTAAGAGGCCTAAGGTGGAAAAAGGAATATTTTCAAATAAAAACTACACGGAAGCATTCTGTGAAACTCCTTTGTGATCTGTGCATACAAGTAAAATTGTTGAACCGAATTTTGATTGAGCAGTTCTGAAACTCTCTTTTTGTAGAAACTGCAAGCGGACATTCGTAGCGCTAAGAGGCCTTTAGTGGAAAAAGGAATATCTTCAAATAAAAACCACACAGAAGCATTCTGTGAAACTTCTTTCTGATCTGTGCATTCAGCTAACAGAGTTGAAACTTACTTTTGATTCAGGAGTTCTGAAACACTCTTTCTGTAGAAACTGCAAGTGGACTTTCAGAGAGCTATGGGGCCTATAGTGGAATAAATGAATAGCTTCAAATAAAATCTACAGAGAAGCATTCTGTGAAACTCCTTTGTGATGTCTACATACAACCAAATGTGTTGATCCGTACTTTTGATTGAGCAGTTCTGAAACACTCTTTCTGTAGAAACTGCAAGTGGACATTCAGAGCACAAAGGGGCCAATAGTGGAAAAAGGAATATCTCCGAATAAAAAATTCACAGAAGCATTCTGTGAAACTTCTTTCTGTTCTGTGAATTCAACAAACAGTGTTGAACCTTAATTTTGATTGAGGAGTTCTGAAACAATCTTTCTGTAGAAACTGCAAGTGGATATTTGGAGCGCGAAGAGAATTATAGTGGAAAAAGGAATATCTTCAAATAAAAATTATACAGAGGCATTCTGTGAAACTACTATCTGATTTCTATATTCAACTAACAGAGTTGAACCTTGCTTTTGATTGAGGAGTTCTGAAACACTCATTCTGTAGAAACTGCAACAGGACATTCAGAGCACTAACTGGCCTATGGTGGAAAAAGCAATGTCTTCAAATAAAAACTACACAGAAGCATTCCGTGAAACTACTTTCCGATCTGTGCATTCAACTAACAGAGTTGAACCTTACATTTTATTGCGCAGTTCTTAAACACTCTTTCTGTAGAAACTGCAATTGGACATACGGAGCGATCAGCGGCCTATAGTGGAAAAAGGAATATGGTCATATAAAAATTACACAGAAGCATTCTGTGAAACTACTTTCTGATCTGTGCATTCAACAAACAGAGTTGAACCTTACTTTTGATTGTGCAGTTCTGAAACACTCTTTCTGTAGAATCTGCTAGTGGACATTCAGAGCGGTAAGGGGCCCATAGTGGAAAAAGGAATATCTTAAAATAAAAACCACACAGAAGTAGTCTGTGAAAGTTATCTCTGATCCGTGCATTCAACTAACGGAGTTGAACCTAACCTTTGATTGAGCAGTTCTGAAACACTCTTTCTGTAGAAAGTGCAAGTGGACATTCGGAGCGCTGTGGGGCCTATAGTGGAAAAAGGAATATCCTCAAATAAAACCTACACAGAAGCATTCTGTGAAACTTCTTTCTGATCTGTGCATTCCACTAACAGAGTTGAACCTTACTTTTGATTGAGCAACTCTGAAACACTCGTTCTGTAGAAACTGAAAGTGGACATTCGGAGCACTAAGGGGCCTACAGTGGAAAAAGGAATGTCTTCAGCTAAAAACTACACAGAAGCATTCTGTGAAACTTCTTTCTGATCTGTGCATTCAGCTAACAGAGCTGAACTTTTCTTTTGATTGAACAGCTCTGAAACACTCTTTCTGTAGAAACTGCAAGTGGACATTCGGAGTGCTAAGGGTCTTCTACTGGAAAAAGGAATATGTTCAAATAAAAACTACACAGAAGAATTCTGTGAAACTTCGTTCTGATGGGCGCATTCAGCTAACAGAGTTGAACCTCACTCTTGATTGAAGAGTTCTGAAACACTCTTTCTGTAGAAACCGCAAGCGGACATTCGGAACTATAAGGGGTCTGTAGTAGAAAGAGGAATATCTTCAAATAAAAACTACACAGAAGGATTCTGTGAAACTTCTTTCTGATCTGTGCATTCAGCTAACAGACCTGAACCTTACTTTTGATTCAGTAGTTCTGAAACACCCTTTCTGTAGAAACTGCAAGTGGACATACAGAGCGCTACAGGGCCTACAGTGGAAAAAGGAATGTCTTTAAATAAAAACTACACAGAAGGATTCTGTGGAACTTCTTTCCGATCTGTGCATTCAACTAACAGAATTGAACATTACGTTTAACTGAGGAGTTCTGAAACGCTCTTTCTGTAGAAAGTGCAAGTGGACATTCAGAGCACTTAGGGGCCTATAGTGGAAAAAGGAATATCCTCAAATAAAAACTACGCAGAGGCATTCTGTGAAAATTCTTTCCAATCTACGCATTCATCTAACAGAGTTGAACCTTACATTTGATTGAGCAGTTCTGAGACACACTTTCTGTAGAAACTGCAGGTGGACGTTCGGAGCGCTAAGTGATCTATAGAGGAAAAAGGAATATCTTCAAATAAAGACTACACAGAATCATTCTCTGAAACTCCTTTCTGATCTGTGCATAAAACTAACAGAGTTGAACCATACTTTTGATAGAGCAGTAATGAAACACTCTTTCTGTAGAAATTGCAAGTGGACGTTCATAGCGCTAATTGGTCTATAGTGGAAAAAGGAATATCTTCAAATAAAAACTACTCAGAAGCATTCTGTGAAACTTCTTTCTGATCTGTGCATTCATCTAACACAGTTGAACCTTACTTTTGATTGAGGAGTTCTGAAACACTCTTTCTGTAGAAACTGCAAGTGGACATTCGGAGCGCTGAAGGGCCTATAGTGGAAAAAGGAATATCTTCAAATAAAAACTACACAGAAGCATTCTGTGAAACGTCTTTCTGATCTGTGCATTCAACAAGTGGTTTTGAACCTTACCTTTATTGTGCTGTTCTGAAACACTCTTTCTGTTGAAATTGCTACTGGACATTCAGAGCGCTAAGGGCCCCATAGTGGAAAAAGAAATATCCTCAAATAAAAACTACACAGCAGCATTCTGTGAAACTTCGTTCTGATCGCTGCATTCAACTAACGGTGTTGAACCTTACTTTTGATTGCGCAGTTCTGAAGCACTCTTTCTGTAGAAACTGCAAGTGGACATTCAGAGCACACAGGGCCTACAGTGGAAAAAGGAATATCGTCAAATAAAAACTACACAGAAGCATTCTGTGAAACAGATTTCTGATCTGCGTATTCAACTAACAGAGCTGAAACTTACTTTTGCTTAAGCAGTTCTGAAATACTCTTTCTGTAGAAGCCGCACGTGGACATTCGGTATGCCAATGGGCCTTGAGCGGAAAATGGAGTATCTTCAAATGAAAACCACACAGAAGCATTCTGTGAAACGTCTTTCTGATCTCTGCTTTCAACTAACAGAGTTGAATCTTACTTTTGATTGAGGAGTTCTGAAAGAGTCTTTCTGTAGAAACTGCAGGTGGACATTCAGAGCGCTTAGGGGCGTATAGTTGAAAAAGGAATGTATTCAAATACGAGCTACACTGAAGCGCTCTGTTAGAATTTTTTCTGATCTTTGCATTGATCTAAGAGAGTTGAACCTTCCTTTTGATAGATGAGTTCTGTAACACTCTTTCTGTAGAAACTGCAAGTGGACATTCGGAGCGCTAAGGGTCTTATAGTGGAAAAAGGAATATCTTGAAATAAAAAATACAAAGAAGCATTCTGTGAAACTTCTTTCTGATCTGTGCATTCAACTAACAGAGTTGAACCTTACTTCTGATTGAGGAGTTCTCAATAAAACTTTCGGTAGAAACCTCAAGGGGACATTCGGAGCGCTAAGGGGCCTATTGTGGAAAAACGAATATCTTCAAATAAAAACGACACAGAAGCATTCTGAGAAATGTCTTTCTGATCTGTGCATTCAACTGAAGAGTTGAACCTTATTTTTGATGGATGAGTTCTGAAACACTCTTTCCGAAGAAACCGCAAGTTTACATTTGGAGCGCAAAGGGGCCTGTAGTGGAAAAAGGAATATCTTCAAATAAAAAGTACACAGAAGAATTCTGTGAAACTTCTTTCTGATCTGTGCACTCAACTAACTGAATAAAATACTACTTTTGATTGAGGAGTTCTGAAACACTCTTTCTGTAGAAACCGCAAGTGGACATTCGGAGCGTTAAGGGACCTACAGTGCAAAAAGTAATATCTTCAAATAAAAACTGCACAGAAGGATTCTGTGAAAGTTCTTTCTGATCTGTGATTCAACTAACAGAGTTGAACCTTACTTTTGATAGAAGAGATCTGAAAAACTCTTTGTGCAGAAACCGCAAGTGTACATTCAGAGCTCAAAGGGTCCTATAGTGGAAAAGGAATATCTTCAAATAAAAATACACAGAAGCATTCAGTGAAACTTCCTTCTGATCTGTACATTCAGCTAACAGCGTGGGACCTTACTTTTGATTGAGGAGTTCTGAAACCCTCTTTCTGTAGAAACAGCAAGTGGACTTTCGGAGCACTAAGGGGCCTACAGTGGAAAAAGGAATATCTTCAAATAAAAACTACACAGAATCATTCTGTGAAACTTCTTTCTGTTCTGTCCATTCAAGTAACAGAGTTGAAACTTACTTTTGATTGAAGAGTTCTGAAGAACACTTACTGTAGAAAGTGCAAGTGGACATTTGGAGCGCTATGAGGCCTATAGTGGAAAAAGGAATATCTTCAAATAAAAACTACACATAGGCCTTCTGTGAAACTTCTTTCTGATCTGTGCATTCAACAAACAGAGTTGAACCTTACTTTTGATTGAGGAGATCTGAAACACTCTTTCTCTAGAAACTGCAAGTGGACATTTTTAGCGGTAAGATGCGTATAGTGGAAAAAGGAATATCTACAAGTAAAAACTAAACAGAAGCATTCTGTTCAACTTCTTTCTTATCTGTGCATTCAATTAACAGTGTTGAATCTTACATTTGGTTGAGGAGTTCTAAAACACACTTTCTGTAGAAACCGCAATTGGACATTCGGAGTTCTAAGGGGCCTATAGTGGAAAAAGGAATATCTTCAAATAAAAACTACACAGAAGTATTCTGTGAAACTCCTATCTGATTTCTGCATTCAACTAAGAGAGTTGAAATTTACTTTGACTGATGAGCTCTGAAAGACTCTCTCTGTAGAAACCGCAAGTGGACATTCGGAGCTCCAAGAGGCCTACAGTGTAAAAAGGAATACCTTCAAATAAAAACTACACAGAAGCATTCTGTTAAACTTGTTTCTGATCTGTGCATTCAACTCACAGATTTGAACCTGACTTTTGATCGAGGAGTTCTGAAACACTCTTTCTGTAGAAACCGCAAACGGTCATTTGGAGTGCTAAGGGGCCTATAGTGGAAAAAGGAATACCTTCGAATTAAAACTACACAGAAGCATTCTGTGAAACTCCTTTTTGATCTGTACACTGGACTCACAGAGTTGAACATTACTTTCGATTGAGGAGTTTTGAAACACTCTTTCAGTAGAAACCGCAAGGGGACTTTCAGAGCGTTATGGGCCGTGCAGTGGAAAAAGGAATATCTTCAAAAAAAACTACAGAGAAGCATTCTGTGGAACTTCCTTCTGATCTGTGCATTCAACACACAGTGTTGAACCTTACATTTCATGGAGGCATTCTGAAACACTCTTTCTGTAGAAACCGCAAGTGGACATTCGGAGCGCTAAGGGGCCTAAACTAGAAAAAAGAATATCTTCAAATAATAACTATACAGAAGCATTCTGTGAAACTTCTTTCTGATCTGTGCATTCAACTAACAGAGTTGAAACTTACTTTTGATGGAGGAGATCTGAACCAATCTTTCTGTAGAAACCACAGGGGGACATTCTAAGCGCTATGGGGCCTATAGTGGAAAAAGGAATATCTTCAAGTAAAAACTACACAGAAGCATTCTGTTTAACTTCTTTCTTATCCGTGTATTCAGCTAACAGAGCTGAATCTTACTTTTGATTGAGGAGTTCTGAAACACTCTGTAGAAACCGCAAGTGGACATTCGGAGCGCTAAGGGGCCTATAGTGGAAAATGGAATATTTTCAAATTAAAATCACACAGAAGCATTGTGTGAAAATTCTTTCTGATTTGAGCATTCAATTAAGAGAGTGGAAGCTTACTTTGACTGACGAGTTCTGAAAGCCTCTTTATATAGAAACCGCAAGAGGACATTCGGAGCACTAAGAGTCACATAGTGGAAAAAGGAATATCTTCTAAGAAAAACTACACAGAAGCATTCTGTAAAGCTATTTTCTGTTCTGTGCATTCAACTAACAGAGTTCAACCTTAGTTTTGATTGAGGAGTTCTGAAACAGTTTTACAGTAGAAACCACAAGTGGACATTCGGAGCACTAAGGGGCCTATAGTGGAAAAAGGAATATCTTCAAATAAATACTACACAGAAGCATTTTTGAAACTTCTTTCCGATCTGTGCATTCAACTAGCAGAGTTGAAACTTACTTTTCTTTGAGGAGTTCTGAAATAGTCTTTCTGTGGAAATCGCAAGTGGATATTCGTAGCGCTAACGGGCCTACAGTGGAAAAAGGATATCTTCAAATAAAAACTACACAGAAGCATTCTGTGAAACTTCTTTCTGATCTGTGCATTCAACTAACAGAGATGAACCTTACTTCTGATTGAGGAGTTCTGAAACACTCTTTCTGTAGAAAAAGCAAGTGGATATTCGGAGCGCTGAGGGGCGTACAGTGTAGAAAGGAATGTCTTCCAATGAAAACTACACAGAAGCATTCTGTGAAACTTCTTTCTGATTTGTGCATTGAACGAACAGAGTTGAAGATTATTTTGATTGAGGAGTTCTGAAACACTCTTTCTGTGGAAACAGCAAGTGGACATTCGGTGCCCTAAGGGGCCTATAGTGGAAAAACGAATATCCTCAAATAAAAACTACACAGAAGCATTCTGTGCTACTTCTTTCTGGTCTGTGCATTGAACTAACAGAGTTGAACCTTACTTTTGACTTGGAGTTCTGAAACATTCTTTCTGTAGAAACTGCAAGTGGACATTCAGAGCGCTAAGAGGCCTATAGTGCAAAAAGAATATCTTCAAATAAAAACTACACAGAAACATTGTGTGAAACTTCTTTCTGTTCTGTGCTTTCAACTAACGGAGTGGATGCTTACTTTTGATTGAGCAGTTCTGAAACACTCCTCCTGTAGAAACTGCAGGTGGACATTCGGAGTGCTAAGAGGATATAGTGGAAAAAGAATGTCTTCAGATAAAAACTACACAGTAGCATTCTGTGCAACTTCTTTCTGATCTGTCATTCACCTAAGAGAGATTAACCTTACTTTTGATTGAGGGGTTTTGAAACACTCTTTCTATAGAAAATGCAAGTGGACATTTTTAGCGCTACGCGGCCAATCGAGGAAAAGGGAATATCTACAAATAAAAACTACAGAGAAGCATTTTGTGAAACTTCTTTCTGATCTGTGCATTCAATAACAGAGTTGTACCTTCCTTTTCATTGAGGAGATTTGAAACACACTTTGTGTAGAAACTGTAAGTGGATATTTGAAGTGACATGCGGCCTTTCGTGGAAAAAGGGATATCTTCAAATAAAAACTAAACAGAAGCATTCTGTGAACCTTCCTTCTGATCTGTGCATTCAACTAACAGAGTCGAATCTTACTTTAGATTGAGGAGTTTTGAAACACTCTTTCTGTAAAAACTGCTATTGGACGTTTCGAGCGCTAAGGGCTCTATCGTGGAAAAAGGAATATCTTCAAATAATTACTACACAGAAGCATTCTGTGAAACTTCTTCCTGATCTGTGCATTCAACTAACTCAGTAGAACCTTACTTTTTATTGAGGAACTTTGAAGCACTCTTTCTATAGAAACTGCAAGTGGACATTTGGAGCGTTATGCAGCCTATCGTGGAATAAGAATATCTTGAAATAAAAACTACACAGAAACATTCTGTGAAATTTCGTTCTGATCTGTGCATTCAACTAACAGAGTTGAACCTTACTTTTGATTGAGGAGTTTTGAAACACTCTTTCTGTAGAAACTGCAGGTGGACATCTGGAGTGCTATGCGGCCTATCAGGGAAACAGGAATATCTTCAAATAAAAACTAAACAGAAGCATTCTGTGAAACGTCTTTCTGATCTGTGCATTCAACTAATAAGGTTGAATCTTACTTTAGACTCAGGAGTTTTGTAACACTCTTTCTGTAGAAACTGCAAGTGGACATTTGGAGCGTTAAGAGGCCCATAGTGCAAAAAGGAATATCTTCAAATAAAAACTACACAGAAACATACTGTGAAATTTCTTTCTGATGTGTGCATTCAACTAATAGAGGTGAACCTAACTTTTGATTGAGGTGTTTTCAAACACTCTTTCTGTAGGTAGTGCAAGTGGACATATGGAGCGCTCTGCAGCCTATTGTGGAAAAAGTAATATCTTCAAATAAAAACTACAGAGAAACATTCTGTGAAACTTCTTTCTCATCTGTGCATTCAACTAATGGAGTTGAACCTTACTTTTGATTGCTTAGTTTTGAAATACTCTTTCTGTATATACTGCAAGTACACATTTGGAGTGCTACGTGGCCTATCATGGAAAAAGGAATATCTTCAAAGAAAAACTACACAGAAGCATTCTGTGAAACTTTTTCTGATCTGTGCATTCAAATAACAGAGTTGAACCTTACCTTCAATTGAGGAGTTTTGAAACACTCTTTCTGTAGAAACTGGAAGTGGATATTTGGAGCGTTAAGAGGCCTATCATGGAAAAAGGAATATCTTCAAATAAAAAACTACACAGAAGCATTCTGTGAAACTTCATTCTCATCTGTGCATTCAACTAACAGAGTTGAACTTTACTTTTGATTGAGGAATTTTGAAACACTCTTTCTGTAGAAACTGCAAGTGGACATTTGGAGCGCTAAGAGGCCTATCATGGAAAAAGGAATATCTTGAAATAAAATCTACAAAGAAATATTCTGTGAAACTTCTTTCTGATCTATGCATTCAAGTAACAGAGTTGAACCTTTCTTTGCATTGAGCAGTTTTGAAACCCTGTTTCTGTAGGAAATGCTAGTGGATATTTGGAGTGCTAAGAGGCCTATCGTGGAAAAAGGAATATCTTCAAATAAAAACTACACATAAGCCTTCTGTGGAACTTCTTTCTGGTCTGTGCATTGAACTAACAGAGTTGAAACTTTCTTTTGATTGAAGAGTTTTCAAACACTCTTTCTGTAGAAACTGCTATTGGACATTTGGAGCGCTACGGGGCTTATCGTGGAAAAAGGAATATCTTCAAATAAAAACTTCTCAGAAGCATTCTGTGAAACTTCTTTTTGATCTGTGCATTCAACTAACAGTGTTGAACCTTACTTTTGATTGAGGAGTTTTGAAACACTCTTTCTGTAGAAACTGCAAGTGGAAATTTGGAGCTCTACGCGGCCTATCGTGAAAAAAGGAATATATTCAAATAAAAACTGCACGGAAGCATTCAGTGAAATTTCTTTCTGATCTGCGCATTCAACTAACAGAGTTGAACCTTAATTTTGATTGAGGAGTTCTGAAACACTCATCCTGTAGAAACTGCAAGTGGACATTTAAAGCGCTTCGCAGCCTATCATGGAAAAGTTATACGTTCAAATAAAAACTACACAGAAGCATTCTGTGAAACTTCTTTCTGATCTGTGCATTCAACTAACAGCCTTGAACCTTACTTTTGATTGAGGAGTTTTGAAACACTCTTTCTGTAGAAACTGCAAGTGGACATTTGGAGCACTACGTGGCCTATAGTGGAAAAAGGAATATCTTCATATAATAACTACACAGTTGCATTATGTGAACCAACTTTCTGATCTCTGCATTCAACTAACAGATTTGAACCTTCCTTTTCATTGAGGAGTTTCGAAAGACTCTTTCTGTAGATACTGCAAGTGACATTTGGAGTGCTAAGAGGCCTGTCGTGGAAAAATGAATATCCTCAGATAAAAGCTACACAGAAGCATTCTGTGCAACTTCTTTCTGATCTGTGCAATGAACTAACGGAATTGAACCCTACTTTTCATTGAGGAGTGTTGAAACACTTTTTCTGTAGAAACTGCAAGTGGACATTTGGAGCGCTACGCAGCCTATCATGGAAAAACAAATATCTTCAAATTAAAACTACACAGAAGCATTCTGTGAAACTTCTTTTTGATCTGTGCATTCAGCTAATGGAGTTCAACCTTACTTTTGATTGAAGAGTTTTGAAACACTCTTTCTGTAGAAACTGCAAGTGGACATTTGGAGCGTTATGTGGCTTATCGTGGAAAAAGGAATATTTTCAATAAAAACTACACAGAATCATTCTGTGAAACTTCTTTCTCTTCTGTTCATTCAATAATGGAGTCGAACCTTACTTTTGATTGAGGAGTTTTGAACCACTCTTTCTATAGAAACTGCTTGTGGACACTTTGAACGCTAAAAGGCCTGTCATGGGAAAAAGAAATATCTTCAATTAAAAACTACACAGAAGCATTCTGTGAAACTTCTTTCAGAACTGTGCATTCAACTAACAGAGTTGAACCTTACTTTTGATTGAGGAGTTTTGAAACACTCTTTCTGTAGAAACTGCAAGTGGACATTTGGAGCGCAAAGAGGCCTATAGTGGAAAAAGGAATATCTTCAAATAAAAACCACATTGAAGCATTCTGTGAAACTTCTTTCTGATCTGTGCCTTCGACTACGAGATTTGAACCTTACTTTCTTTGAGCAGTTCTGAAACACTCCTCCTGTACAAACTGAAAATGGACATTCAGAGCGCTAAGAGGCATATAGTGGAAAAAGGAATGTCTTCAAATAAAAAATGCATAGAAGCATTCTGTGAAACTTCTTTCCTATCTGTGCATTCACCTAATGGAGTTGAACCTTACTTTAGATTGAGCAGTTCTGAAACACTCTTTCTCTAGAAACTGCAAGCGGACATTTGGAGCGCTAAGAAGCCAATAGTGGAAAAAGGAATATATTCAATAAAAACTGCACAGAATCATTCTGTGAAACTTCTTCCTGATCTGTGCATTCAACTAACAGAGTTGAACCTTACTTTTGATTGTAGAGTTTTGAAACAATCTTTCTGTAGAAACTGCAAGTGGACATTCGGAGCGCTAAGAGGCCCATAGTGCAGACAGGAATATCTTCAAATCAAAACTACACCGAAGCATTCTGGGAGACTTTTTCTCTTCTGTCCATTCAACTAACAGAGTTGAAGCTTACTTTTGATTGGGGAGTTTTGAAACACTCTTTCTGTAGAAACTGCAAGTGGACACTTGGAGAGCTACGCGGCCTATCGTGGAAAAATGAATATCCTGAAATAAAAACTACACAGAAGCATTTTGTGAAATTCTTTCTGATCTGTGCATTCAACTTACAGTGTTGAACCTTACTTTTCATTGTGCAGTTTTGAAACACTCTTTCTATAGAAACTGCAAGTGGACATTTGTAGCGCTCTGCGGCCTATCGTGGAAAAAGGAATATCTTCAAATAAAAACTACACAGAAGCATTCTGTGAAACTTCCTTCTGATCTGTGCATTCAACTAACAGAGTTGAAACTTACTTTTGATTGAGGAGTTTTGAAACACTCTTTCTGTAGAAACTGCAAGTCGACCTTTGGAGTGCTATGCGGCCTCTCGTGTAAAAAGGAATATCTTCAAATAAAAACTAAACAGAAGCATTCTGTGAAACTTCTTTCCGATCTGGCATTCAACTAACACAGTTGAATCTTACATTTGATTGAGGTGTTTTCAAACACTCTTTCTGTAGAAACTGCAAGTGGCCATTTGGAGAGCTAAGAGGCCTATCTTAGAAAAAGGAATATCTTCAAATAAAAACTACACAGAAGCATTCTGTGAAACTTCTTTTTGATCTGTGCATTCAACTAACAGAGTTGAATCTTACTTTTGATTGAGGAGTGTTGAAACACTCTTTCTTTAGAAACTGCAAGTGGAAATTTGGAGCTCTATGCGGCCTATCGTGGAAAAAGGAATATATTCAAATAAAAACTACACAGAAGCATTCAGTGTAATTTCTTGCTGATCTGTGCATTCAACTAACAGAGTTGAACCTTAATTTTGATTGAGGAGTTCTGAAACATCATTCTGTAGAAACTGCAAGTGGACATTTAAAGCGCTTCGCGGCCCTATCATGGAAAAAGGTATACGTTCAAATAAAAACTACACAGAAGCATTCTGTGAAACTTCTTTCTGATCTGTGCATTCAACTAACAGAGTTGAAACTTCCTTTTCATTGAGGAGTTTCAAAACACTCTTTCTGTAGAAACTGCAAGTGGACATTTGGAGTGCTAAGAGGCCTGTCGTGGAAAAAATGAATATCTTCATATAAAAACTACACAGAAGCATTCTGTGCAACTTCTTTCTGATCTTGCAATGAACTAATGGAGTTGAACCCTACTTTTCATTGAGGTGTGTTGAAGCACTCTTTCTGTAGAAACTGCAAGTGGACATTTGGAGTGCTATGCGGCCTATCATGGAGGAGGAATATCTTCAAACAAAAACTACTCAGAACCATTCTGTGAAACTTCTTTTTGATCTGTGCATTCAACTGACAGAACTGAACTTACTTTGATTGAGGAGTTTTTGAAACTCTCTTTCTGCAGAAACTGAAATGGGACATTTGGACTGCTATGCAGCCTAACATGGAAAAATGAATTACTTCAAATAAAAACTACACAGAAGCATTCTGTGAAACTTCTTTAAGATCTATGTATTCAACTAACAGAGTTGAATCTTACTTTTGATTGAGGATTTTGAAACAATCTCTCTGTTGAAACTGCAATTGGAAATTTTGAGCGCTACGCTGCCTATAGTGGAAAACGAATATCTTCAATGAAAACTACAGAAAAGCATTCTGTGAAACACCTTTCTGTTCTGTGCATTCAACTAACCAGAGTTGAACTTCACATTTTTTTGAAGAGTTTTGAAACACTGTTTCTGTAGAAACTGCTAGTGGACATTTGGAGGGCTATTCGGCCTTTCTTGGAAAAAGGAATATCTTCAAATAAAAACTACAGAGAAGCATTCTGTGAAACTACTTTCTGATCTGGGCATTCAACTAACAGAGTTGAACCTTACTTTTGATTGAGGAGTTTTGAATAACTCTTTCTGTAGAAACTGTAAGTGGACATATGGAGTGCTATGTGTCCTATTGTTGAAAAAGGAATATCTTGAAATAAAAACTACACAGAAGCATTCTCTGAAACTTGTTTCCTATCTGTGCATTGTACTAAAAGAGTTGAACCTAACTTTTGATTGAGTAGTTTGAAACTCTCTTCTGTAGAAACTGCAAGTGGACATTTGTAGCGCTACGTCGGCCTATTGTGGAAAAAGCAATATCTTCAAATAAAAACTACACAGAAGCATTCTGTGAAACTTCTTCCTGGTCTGTGCATTCAACTAACAGAGTTGAAACTTACTTTTGGATTGAGGAGTTTTGAACACTCTTTCTGTAGAAACTGCAAGTGGGCATTTGGAGTGCTACGCGGCCTATCGTGGAAAAAGGAATATCTTCAAATAAAAACTACACAGTTGCATTATGTGAAACAAATTTCTGATCTGTGCATCCAACTAACCCGAGTTGAACCTTCCCTTTTGATCGTAGAGTTTTGAAACAATCTTTCTGTAGAAAACTGCAAGTGGAAATTTGGAGCGCTAAGAGGCCTATGGTAGAAAAAGGAAAGTCTTCAAATAAAAACTACACAGAAGCCTTCTGTGGAACTTCTTTCTGATCTGTGCATTCAACTAACAGAGTTGAACCTTACTTTTGATTGAAGAGTTTTCAAACACTCTTCTGTAGAAACTGCTATTGGACATTTGGAGCGTACAGGGCGTATCGTGGAAAAACGAATATCGTCAAATAAAAACTTCTCAGACGCATTCTGTGAAACTTCTTTGTGATCTGTGCATTCAACTAACAGGGTTGAACCTTACTTTTGATTGAGCAGTTCTGAAACACTCTTTCAGTAGAAACTGCAAGTGGACAATCTGAGTGCTATGGGGGCTGTAGTAGAAAAAGGAATATCTTCAAATAAAAACTACACAGAAGCATTATGTGAAACATCTTTCTGTTCTGTGCATTCAACTAACAGAGTTGAAGCTTACCTTGATTGAGCAGTTCTGAAACACTCTTTCTGTAGAAACTGCAAGGGGAATTCTGAACGCAAAGGGGCCAATATTGGAAAAAATATCTTCAAATAAAAACTACACAGAAGCATTCTGTGAAACTTCTTTCTGTTCTGTCCATTCAACTAACGGAGTTGAAGCAGACTTGATTGAGCAGTTCTGAAACACACTTTCTGTAGAAAACTGCAAGTTGACATTCCGAACGCTAAGGAGGCTATAGTGGAAAAAGTAATATCTCCAATAAAAACTACACAGAAGCATTCTGTGAAACTCCTTTCTCTTCTGTGCATTCAACTAACAGGTTGAAGCTTACTTTTGATTGGAGCAGTCCTGAAACACTCTTCTGTAGAAACTGCAGGTGGACATTCGAAGCGCTAAGGTCCTATGGTGGAAAAAGGAATATCTTCAAATAAAAACTACACAGAAGCATTCAGTGAAACTTCTTTCTGTTCTGTCCTTTCCAACTAACAGATTGAAGCTTACTTTTGATTGAGCCAGTTCTGAAACACTCTTTCTGTAGAAACTGGGAAGTTGATATTCGTGCTCCTAAAGGCCTATACTGGAAAAAGGGATATCTTCAAATAAAAACTACACAGAAGCATTCTGTGAAATTCTTTCTGTCTGTGCATTTAACAAAGAGAGTTGAAGCTTACTTATGATTGAGCATTCTGAACACTGTTTCTGCGGAAACTGCAAGTGGACATTCGGAGCGCTAAGGCCTATAGTGCAAAAAGAAATATCTCCAAATAAAAACTACACAGAAGCATTCTGTGAAACTTCTTTCCTTCTGTCCATTCAACTAACAGTGTTGAAGCTGACTTTTGATTGAGCAGTTCTGAAACATTCTTCTGTAAAACTGCAAGTTGACATTCGACCGCTAAGCGGCATAAAATGAATAAAGGGATATCTTCAGATAAAAAACTACGCAGAAGCATTCTGTGAAAATTCTTCTGTTCTGCGCATTCAACTAACAGAGTTGAAGCTTACTTTGATTGAGCAGTTCTGAAACACTCTTTCTGTAGAAACTGCAAGTGGACATTCGGAGCGCTACGGGCCTATAGGGGAAAAAGGACTATCTTCAAATACAAACTGCACAGAACCATTCTGTGGAACTTCTTTCTGTTCTGTCCATTCAACTAACAGAGTTGAAGCTTACTTGATTGAAGCCAGGTTCTGAAACACTCTTTCTGTAGAAACTGGAAGTTGACATTCCGTGCGGCTAAAGGCCACAGTGGACAAAAGGATATCTTCAAATAAAAACTACACAGAAGCATTCTGTGAAATTCTTCTTTTCTGTCCATAAACTAAACAGAGTGAAGCTTACTTTTGATTGAGCAGTTATGAAAGACCTCTTTCCGTGTAGAAACTGCAGTTGGACATTCGATGCCTAAGGGGCCTATAGTGTAAAAAGGAATATCTCCAAAAAAACTACACAGAAGCATTCTGTGAAACTTCTCTCAGTTCTGTGCATTCAACTAACAGGATTGAAACTTACTTTTGATTGAGCAGTTCTGAAACACTCTTTCTGTAGAAACTGCAAGTTGACATTCTGACGCTAAAGGGCCTATAGTGGATAAAGGGATATCTTCAATAAAAACTACACAGAAGCATTCTGTGAAACTTTTCTGTTCTGAGCATTCAACTAACAGATTTGAAGCTACTTTTGATTAGCAGTTCTGAAACACTCTTTCTGTAGAAACTGCAAGTGACATTCGGCGCTAAAGGCCTATAGTGGAAAAATATATCTCAAATAAAAACTACACAGAAGCATTCTGTGAAACTTCTTTCTGTTCTGTGCATTCAACTAAAAAGAGAAGCTTACTTTTGATGAGCAGTTCTGAAACACCTTTCTGTAGAAACTGCAAGTGGACTTCAGCGCTAAGGGCCTTAGTGGAAAAAGGAAATCTTCAAATAAAAACTACACAGAAGCATTCTGTGAAACTTCTTTCTGTTCTGTCCTTCAACTAACAGAGTTGAAGCTTACTTTTGATTGAGCAGTTCTGAAACACTCTTTCTGTAGAAACTGCAAGTTGACATTTGAGAGCTATAGGGCCTATAGTGGAAAATAACATCTTCAAATAACTACACAGAAGCATTCTGTGAAACTTCTTTCTGTTCTGTGCATTCAACTAACAGAGTTGAAGTTACTTTTGATTGTGCAGTTCTGAAACACTCTTTCTGAGAAACTGCAAGTGGATTCAGAGCGCTAAGGGCCTATAGTGGAAAAAGGTATCTTCAAATAAAAACTACACAGAAGCATTCGTGAAATTTTTTCTGTTCTGTCCTTCAACTAACAGAGTTGAAGCTTACTTTTGATTGAGCAGTTCTGAAACACTCTTTCTGTAGAAACTGCAAGTTGAATTCCAGCGCTAATGGGCCTAGTGGAAAAAGGGATATCTTCAAAAAAACTACACAGAAGCATTCTGTGAAACTTCTTCTGTTCTGTGCATTCAACTAACAGAGTTGAAGCTTACTTTTGATTGAGCAGTTCTGAAACACCTTTCTGTAGAAACTGCAGGAGACATTCCGAGGCTAATGGGCCTATAGTGGAAAAAAATATCTCAAATAAAACTACACAGAAGCATTCTGTGAAACTTCTTTCTGTTCTGTGCATTCAACTAACAGATTTGAAGTTTACTTTTGATTGAGCAGTTCTGAACACACTTTCTGTAGAAACTGCAAGTGGACATTCTGAGCGCTAAGGGCCTATGTGGAAAAAGGAAGTATCTTCAAAATACACAGAAGCATTCTGGAAACTTCTTTCTGTTCTGTGCATTCAACTAACAGAGCTGAAGCTTGATTGAGCAGTTCTGAAACACTCTTTCTGTAGAAACTGCAAGTGGACATTCGGAGCGCTAAGGGCCTATAGTGGAAAAAGGAATATTTCAAATAAAAACTACACAGAAGCATTCTGTGAAACTTCTTTCTGTTCTGGCATTCAACTAACAGAGTTGAAGCTTACTTTTGATTGAGCAGTTCTGAAACACTCTTTCTGTAGAAACTGCAAGTGGACATTCGAGCGCTAAGGGGCCTATAGTGGAAAAAGGATATCTTCAAATAAAAACACCAGAAGCATTCTGTGAAACTTCTCTCTGTTCTGTGCATTCAACTAACAGAGTTGAAGCTTACTTTTGACGAGCAGTTCTGAAACACTCTTTCTGTAGAAACTGCAAGTGGACATTGGAGCGCTAAGGGGCCTATAGTGGAAAAAGGAATATCTTCAAATAAAACTACACAGAAGCATTCTGTGAAACTCTTTCTGTTCTGTGCATTCAACTAACAGAGTGAAGCTTACTATTGGTTGAGCAGTTCTGAAACACTCTTTCTGTAGAAACTGCAGGTGGACTTCCTAGCGCTAAGGGCCTATAGTGGAAAAAGGAATCTTCAAAAAAAACTACACAGAACATTCTGTGAAACTTCTTTCTGTTCTGTCAATTCAACTAACAGAGTTGAAGCTTACTTTTGATTGAGCAGTTCTGAAACACTCTTTCTGTAGAAACTGCAAGTTGACATTTTAGCGCTAAGGGCCTATAGTGGAAAAAGGAAATCTTCAAATAAAAACTACACAGAAGCATTCTGTGAAACTTCTTTCTGTTCTGTCATTCAACTAACAGAGTTGACTTACTTTGATTGAGCAGTTCTGAAACACTCTTTCTGTAAAAACTGCAAGTGACATTCTCAGTGCTAAAGGGCCTATAGTGGAAAAAGGAATATCTTCAAATAAAAACTACGCAGAAGCATTTTGTGAAACTTCTCTGTTCTGTGCATTAAACTACAGAGTTGAAGCTTACTTTTGATGAGCAGTTCTGAAACACTCTTTCTGTAGAAACTGCAAGTGGACATTCTGAGCGCTAAGGGCCTATAGTGGAAAAGGAATATCTTCAAATATAAACTACACAGAAGCATTGAGTTGAAACTTTCTTTCTTTCTGCCTTCAACTAACAGAGTTGAAAGCACTTCTGAAAACTGTCACTGGAGATTGAACTTTTGCGCCAAGTTATAGTGGAATATCTTCAAAAAAAACTACAAGAAGATTCGTGAACTCTTCTGTTCTGTCATTCAGAAAGTGCTAACTTTTGTTGCAGTTTTAAACACTCTTTCTTAGAACTGCAAGTTGACATTCTGAGCGCTAAAGGGCCTATAGTTGGAAAAAGGATTATCTTCAAATAAAAACTACACAGAAGCATTTTGTGAAACTTCTCTCTGTTCTGTGCATTAAAATAACAGAGTTGAAGCTTACTTTTGACTGAGCAATTCTGAAACACTCTTTCTGTAGAAACTGCCGGTGGACATTCAGAGCGCTAAGGGGCCTATAGTGGAAAAATAATATCTTCAAATAAAAACTACACAGAAGAATTTTGTGAAACATCTTTCTGTTCTGTGCATTAAACTTACAGAGTTGAAGCTTACTTTTGATTGAGCAGTTCAAACACTCTTTCTGTAGAAACTGCAAGTTAACATTCTGAGCGCTAAGGAGCCTATAGTGGAGAAAGTAATATCTCCAAATAAAAACTACACAGAACATTCTGTGAAACTCTTTCTGTTCTGTGCATTCAACTACAGAGTTGAAGTTACTTTTCATTGTGCAGTTCTGAAACACTCTTTTGTAGAAACTGCAAGTGGACATTCGGAGCGCTAAGGGGCCTACAGTGGAAAAAGGAATATCTTCAAATATAAACTACACAGAAGCATTCATGAAACTTCTTTCTGTTCTGTCCTTTCAACTAACAGAGTAGAAGCTTACTTTTGATTGAGCAGTTCTGAAACACTCTCTCTGTAGAAACTGGAAGTTGACATTCCGTATGCTAAAGGGCCTATAGTGGAAAAAGGGATATCTTCAAATAAAAACAACACAGAAGCATTCTCTGAAAATTCCTTCTGTTCTGTGCATTCAGCTAACAGAGTTGAAGATTACTTTTGATTGAGCAGTTCTGAAACACCTTTCTGTAGAAACTGTAGGTGGACAATATGAGCGCTAAGGGGCCTATAGTGGAAAAAGAAATATCTCCAAATAAAAACTACACAGAAGCATTCTGTGAAACTTGTTACTGTTCTGTGCATTCAACTAACAGAGTTGAAGTTTACTTTTGATTGAGCAGTTCTGAAACACTCTTTCTGTAGAAACTGCAAGTTGACATCTGAGCGCTAAGGAGCCTATAGTGGAGAAAGTAATATCTCCAAATAAAAACTACACAGAACCATTCTGTGTAACGTCTTTCTGTTCTGTGCATTCAACTAACAGAGTTGAAGTTTACTTTTCATTGTGCAGTTCTGAAACACTCGTTCTGTAGAAACTGCAAGTGAACATTCGGAGCGCTAAGGGGCCTATAGTGGAAAAAGGAATATCTTCAAATATAAACTACACAGAAGCATTCAGTGAAACTTCTTTCTGTTCTGTCCTTTCAACTAACAGAGTAGAAGCTTACTTTTGATTGTGCAGTTCTGAAACACTCTCTCTGTAGAAACAGGAAGTTGACATTCCGTATGCTAAAGGGCCTATAGTGGAAAAAGGGATATCTTCAAATAAAAACAACACAGAAGCATTCTTTAAACTTCTTTCTGTTCTGTGCATTCAGCTAACAGAGTTGAAGTTTACTTTTGATTGAGCAGTTCTCAAACACTGTTTCTGTAGAAACTTCAAGTGGACATTCTGAACGCTAAGGGGCCTATAGTGGAAAAAGGAATATCTTCAAATAAAACTACACAGAAGCATTCTGTGAAACTTCTTCTGTTCTGTGCATTAAACTTACAGAATGGAAACTTACTTTTGATTGAGCAGTTCTGAAACACCTTTCTGTGAAACTGCAAGTTGACATTCTGAGCGCTAGGAGCCTTAGTGGAGAAAGAATATCTCCAAATAAAAACTACACAGAACCATTCTGTGAAACTTCTTTCTGTTCTGTGCATTCAACTAAAGAGTTGAAGTTTACTTTTCATTGGCAGTTCTGAAACACTCTTCTGTGAAACTGCAAGTGGCATTCGAGCGCTAAGGGGCCTATAGTTGGAAAAGGAATATCTTCAAATAAAACTACACAGAAGCATTCAGTGAAACTTCTTTCTGTTCTGTCCATTCAACTAACAGAGTAGAAGCATACTTTTGATTGAGCAGTTCTGAAACACTCTCTCTGTAGAAACTGGAAGTTGACATTCCGTATGCTAAAGGGCCTATAGTGGAAAAAGGATATCTTCAAATAAAAACAACACAGAAGCATTCTCTGAAACTTTCTTTCTGTTCTGTGCATTCAGCTAACAGAGTTGAAGTTTACTTTTGATTGAGCAGTTCTGAAACACTCTTTCTGTAGAAACTGCAAGTGACATCTGAGCGCTAAGGGCCTATAGTGGAGAAAGGAATATCTCCAAATAAAACTACACAGAACCATTCTGTGAAACTCTTTCTGTTCTGTGCATTCAACTAACAGAGTTGAACTTACTTTTCATTGGCAGTTCTGAAACACTCTTCTGTGAAACTGCAAGTGGACATTCGGAGCGCTAAGGGGCCTATAGTGGAAAAGGAATATCTTCAAATAAAACTACACAGAAGCATTCTGTGAAACTTCTTTCTGTTCTGTCCTTTCAACTAACAGAGTAGAAGCTTACTTTTGATTGTGCAGTTCTGAAACACTCTCTCTGTAGAAACTGGAAGTTGACATTCCGTATGCTAAAGGGCCTATAGTGGAAAAAGGATATCTTCAAATAAAAACAACACAGAAGCATTCTTGAACTTCTTTCTGTTCTGTGCATTCACTAACAGAGCTGAAGCTTACTATTGGTTGAGCAGTTCTGAAACACTCTTTCTGTAGAAACTGCAGGTGGACTATTCGGAGCGCTAATGGGCCTATAGTGGAAAAGGATATCTTCAAATAAAAACTACACAGAAGCATTCTGTGAAACTTCTTTCTGTTCTGTCCATTCAACTAACAGAGTTGAACTTACTTTGATTGAGCAGTTCTGAAACACTCTTTCTGTAGAAACTGCAAGTTGACATCTGAGCGCTAAAGGGCTATAGGGAAAAAGGAATATCTTCAAATAAAAACTAGCAGAAGCATTTTGTGAAACTTCTCTCTGTTCTGTGCATTAAACTACAGAGTTGAAGCTTACTTTTGACTGAGCAGTTCTGAAACACTCTTTCTGTAGAAACTGCAGGTGGACTATCGAGCGCTAAGGGGCCTATAGTGGAAAAAGGAATATCTTCAAATAAAAACTACACAGAAGCATTTTGTGAAACTTCTCTCTGTTCTGTGCATTAAACTTACAGAGTTGAAGCTTACTTTTGATTGTGCAGTTCTGAAACACTCTTTCTGTAGAAACTGCAAGTTGACATTCTGAGCGCTAAGGAGCCTATAGTGGAGAAAGAAATATCTCCAAATAAAAACTACACAGAAGCATTCTGTGAAACTTCTTTCTGTTCTGTGCATTCAACTAACAGAGTTGAAGCTTACTTTTGATTGAGCAGTTCTGAAACACTCTCTCTGTAGAAACTGGAAGTTGACATTCCGTATGCTAAGGGGCCTATAGTGGAAAAAGGTATATCTTCAAATAAAAACAACACAGAAGCATTCTCTGAAACTTCTTCTGTTCTGTGCATTCAGCTAACAGAGTTGAAGCTTACTTTGATTGAGCAGTTCTGAAACACCTTTCTGTAGAAACTGTAGGTGGACAATATGAGCGCTAAGGGGCCTATAGTGGAAAAAGAAATATCTCCAAATAAAAACTACACAGAAGCATTCTGTGAAACTTGTTACTGTTCTGTGCATTCAACTAACAGAGTTGAAGTTTACTTTTGATTTAGCAGTTCTGAAACACTCTTTCTGTAGAAACTGCAAGTGGACATTCTGAACGCTAAGGGGCCTATGGTTGAAAAAGGAATATCTTCAAATAAAACTACACAGAAGCATTCTGTGAAACTTCTTTCTGTTCTGTGCATTCAACTAACAGAGCTGAAGCTTACTATTGGTTGAGCAGTTCTGAAACACTCTTTCTGTAGAAACTGCAAGTGGACATTCGGAGCGCTAAAGGGCCTATAGTGAAAAAAGGAATATCTTCAAATAAAAACTACACAGAAGCATTTTGTGAAACTTCTCTCTGTTCTGTGCATTAAACTTACAGAGTTGAAGCTTACTTTTGATTGAGCAGTTCTGAAACACTCTTTCTGTAGAAACTGCAAGTTGACATTCTGAGGCTAAGGAGCCTATAGTGGAGAAAGAATATCTCCAAATAAAAACTACCAGAACCATTCTGTGAAACTTCTTTCTGTTCTGTGCTTTCAACTAACAGAGTTGAAGTTTACTTTCATTGTGCAGTTCTGAAACACTCTTTCTGTAGAAACTGCAAGTGGACATTCGGAGCGCTAAGGGGCCTATAGTGGAAAAGGAATATCTTCAAATAAAACACACGGAAGCATTCAGTGAAACTTCTTTCTGTTCTGTGCTTAACTAACAGAGTTGAAGTTTACTTTCATTGTGCAGTTCTGAAACACTCTTTCTGTAGAAACTGCAAGTGGACATTCGAGCGCTATGGGGCCTATAGTGGAAAAGGAATATCTCAAATAAACTACACAGAAGCATTCAGTGAAACTTCTTTCTGTCTGTCCTTTCAACAACAGAGTAGAACTTACTTTTGATTGAGCAGCTCTGAAACACTCTCTCTGTAGAAACTGGAAGTTGACATTCCGTATGCTAAGGGCCTTAGTGGAAAAAGGGATATCTTCAAATAAAAACAACACAGAAGCATTCTCTGAAACTTCTTTCTGTTCTGTGCATTCAGCTAACAGAGTTGAAGCTTACTTTTGATTGAGCAGTTCTGAAACACCTTTCTGTAGAAACTGTAGGTGGACAATATGAGCGCTAAGGGGCCTATAGTGGAAAAGAAATATCTCCAAATAAAAACTACACAGAAGCATTCTGTGAAACTTGTTACTGTTCTGTGCATTCAACTAACAGAGTTGAAGTTTACTTTTGATTGAGCAGTTCTGAAACACTCTTTCTGTAGAAACTGCAAGTGGACATTCTGAACGCTAAGGGGCCTATAGTTGAAAAAGGAATATCTTCAAATAAAACTACACAGAAGCATTCTGTGAAACTTCTTTCTGTTCTGTGCATTCAACTAACAGTGCTGAAGCTTACTATTGGTTGAGCAGTTCTGAAACACTCTTTCTGTAGAAACTGCAGGTGGACTTTCGGAGCGCTAATGGGCCTATAGTGGAAAAAGGAATATCTTCAAATAAAAACTACACAGAAGCATTCTGTGAACTTCTTTCTGTTCTTGCATTAAACTTACAGAGTTGAAGCTTACTTTTGATGAGCAGTTCTGAAACACTCTTTCTCTAGAAACTGCAAGTGGACTTCGAGCGCTAAGGGGCCTATAGTGGAAAAAGGAATATCTTCAAATAAAAACTACACAGAAGCATTTTGTGAAACTTCTTCCTTCTGTGCATTAACTTACAGAGTTGAAGCTTACTTTTGATGAGCAGTTCTGAAACACTCTTTCTGTAGAAACTGCAAGTGGACATTCTGAGCGCTAAGGAGCCTATAGTGGAGAAAGAAATATCTCCAAATAAAACTACACAGAAGCATTCTGTGAAACTTCTTTCTGTTCTGTGCATTCAACTAACAGAGTTGAACCTTACTTTTCATTGCGCAGTTCTGAAACACTCTTTCTGTGGAAACTGCAAGTGGACATTCGGAGCGCTAATGGGCCTATAGTGGAAAAAGGAATATCTTCAAATATAAACTACACAGAAGCATTCAGTGAAACTTCTTTCTGTTCTGTCCTTTCAACTAACAGAGTAGAAGCTACTTTGATTGTGCAGTTCTGAAACACTCTCTCTGTAGAAACTGGAAGTTGACATTCCGTATGCTAAAGGGCCTATAGTGGAAAAAGGGATATCTTCAAATAAAAACAACACAGAAGCATTCTCTGAAACTTTTTCTGTTCTGTCATTCAGCTAACAGATTGAAGCTTACTTTTGATTGAGCAGTTCTGAAACACCTTTCTGTAGAAACTGCAGTGGACATTTGAACGCTAAGGGCCTATAGTGAAAAAGAAATATCTCCAAAAAAAACTACACAGAAGCATTCTGTGAAACTTGTTACTCTTCTGTGCATTCAACTAACAAAGTTCAAGTTTACTTCTGATTGAGCAGTTCTGAAACACTGTTTCTGTAGAAACTGCAAGTGGACATTCTGAACGCTAAGGGGCCTATAGTGGAAGAAGTAATATCTTCAAGTAAAACTACACAGAAGCATTCTGTGAAACTACTTTCTGTTCTGTGCATTCAACTAACAGAGCTGAAGCTTACTATTGGTTGAGCAGTTCTGAAACACTCTTTCTGTAGAAACTGCAGGTGGACTTTCGGAGGGCTAATGGGCCTATAGAGGAAAAAGGAATATCTTCAACTAAAAACTACACAGAAGCATTCTGTGAAACTTCTTTCTGTTCTGTCCATTCAACTAACAGAGTTGAATGCTTACTTTGATGAGCAGTTCTGAAACACTCTTTCTGTATAAACTGCAAGTTGACATTCTGTTCGCTAAAGGGCCTATAGTGGAAAAAGGAATATCTTCAAATAAAAACTACACAGAAGCATTTTGTGAAACTTCTCTCTGTTCTGTGCATTAAACTTACAGAGTTGAAGCTTTCTTTTGATTGAGCAGTTCTGAAACACTCTTCTGTAGAAACTGCAAGTGACTTTCGGAGCGCTAAGGGCCTATAGTGGAAAAGGAATATCTTCAAATATAAACTACACAGAAGCAGTCAGTGAAACTTCTTTCTGTTCCGGCCCTTTCAACTAACAGAGTAAAGCTTACTTTGATTGCACTTCTGAAACACTCTTCTGTAGAAACTGGAAGTTGACATTCCGCGCTAAGGGCCTATAGTGGAAAAAGGGAATATCTTCAAATAAAAACTACACAGAAGCATTCTGTGAAACTTCTTTCTGTTCTGTCCATTCAACTAACAGAGTGAAGCTTACTTTGATTGAGCAGTTCTGAAACACTCTTTCTGTAGAAACTGCAGGTGGACATTCGGAGCGCTAAGGGCCTATAGTGGAAAAAGGAATATCTTCAAATAAAAACTAACACAGAAGCATTCTGTGAAACTTCTTTCTGTTCTGTGCATTCAAACTAACAGAGGTTTGAAGCTTACTTTGATTGAGCAGTTCTGAAACACTCTTTCTGTAGAAACTGCAAGTTGACATTCTGAGCGCTAAAGGCCTATAGTGGAAAAAGGATATCTTCAAAAAAAACTACACAGAAGCATTCTGTGAAACTTCTTTCTGCATTAAACTACAGAGTAAGTTACTTGATGAGCAGTTCTGAACCTCTTTCTGTAAGAAACTGCAAGTGACATCGACGCAAGGGCCTATAGTGAAAAGTAATCTCCAAATAAAAACTACACGAACCATTCTGTGAAACTTTTTCTGTTCTGTGCATTCAACTAACAGAGTTGAGTTTATTTTCATTGTGCAGTTCTGAAACACACTTTCTGTAGAAACTGCAAGTGGACATTCGGAGCGCTAAGGGGCCTATAGTGGAAAAAGAAATATCATCAAATATAAACTACACAGAAGCATTCAGTGAAACTTCTTTCTGTTCTGTCCTTCAACTAACAGAGTAAAGCTTACTTTGGATTGAGCAGTTCTGAAACACTCTCTCTGTAGAAACTGGAAGTTGACAGTCCGTATGGCTAAAGGGCCTATAGTGGAAAAAGTGATATCTTCAAATAAAAACACACAGAAGCATTCTCTGAAACTTCTTTCTGTTCTGTGCATTCAGCTAACAGAGTTGAAGCTTACTTTTGATTGAGCAGTACTGAAACACCTTTCTGTAGAAACTGCAGGTGCCATTGGAGCGCTAAGGGGCCTATAATGGAAAAAGGAATATTTCCAAATAAAAACTACACAGAAGCATTCTGTGAAACTTGTTACTGTTCTGTGCATTCAACTAACAGAGTGAATTTACTTTTGATTAGAGCAGTTCTGAAACACTCTTTCTGTAGAAACTGCAAGTTGACATCCTGGAACGCTAAGGAGCCTATAGTGGAAAAAGTAATATCTCCAAATAAAAACTACACAGAACCATTCTGTGTAACTCTTTCTGTTCTGTGCATTCAACTAACGAGTTGAAGTTTACTTTCCTTGTGTAGTTCTGAAACACTCGTCCTGTAGAAACTGCAAGTGAACATTTGGAGCGCTAAAGGGCCTTAGTGGAAAAAGGATATCTTCAAATATAAACTGCACAGAAGCATTCAGTGAAACTTCTTTCTGTTCTGTCCTTTCAACTAACAAGTAGAAGCTTACTTTTGATGTGCAGTTCTGAAACACTCTCTGTAGAAACTGGAAGTTGACATTCGTATGCTAAGGGCCATAGTGCAAAAAGGGATATCTTCAACTAAAAACAACAAGAAGCATTCTGTGAACCTTCTTTCTATTCTGTGCATTCAGCTAACAGAGCTGAAGTTTACTATTGTTGAGCAGTCTGAAACACTCTTTCTGTAGAACTGCAGTGATATTCGAGCGCTATGGGCCTATAGTGGAAAAGGAATATCTTGAAATAAAAACTACACAGAAGCATTCTTGAAACTTCTTTCTGTTCTGTCCATTCTACTAACAGAGTTGAAGCTTACCTTGATTAGCAGTTCTGAAACACTCCGTAGAAACTGCAAGTTGACATGTGAGCGCTAAAGGGCCTATAGTGGAAAAGGAATAACTTCAAATAAAAAGTATGCAGAAAGATTTTTTTGAAACTTCTCTCTGTTCTGTGCATTACACTACAGAGTTGATGCTTACTTTTGACTGAGCCAGTTCTGAAACACTCTTTCTGTAAGAAACTGCAAGTGGACATTCGGAGCGCTAAGGGGCCTATAGTGGAAAAAGGAATATCTTCAAATAAAAAGTACACAGAAGCATTTTGTGAAATTTTTCTGTTCTGTGCATTAAACTTACAGAATGGAAACTTACTTTTTATGAGCAGTTCTGAAACGCACTTTCTGTTGAAGTGCAATAGAAATCCTGAGCGCTAAGAGCCTATAGTGGAAAAAGGAATACTCCAAATAAAAACTACACAGAAGCATTCTGTGAAACTCTTTGTCTGTGCATTCAACTAACAGCGCTGAAGCTTACTATTGGTTGAGCAGTTCTGAAACCCTCTTTCTCTAGAAATGCAGTGGACATTCGGAGCCTAATGGGCCTATAGTGGAAAAGGAGTATCTTTTAAATAAAAACTACACAGAAGCATTTTGTGAAATCCTTTCTGTTCTGTGCATTAAACATACAGAGTGGAAGCTTACTTTTGATTGAGGAGTTCTGAAACACTCTTTCTGTAGAAAACTGCAAGTTGACATTCGAGCGCTAAGGAGCCTATAGTGGAGAAGTAATATCTCCAAATAAAAACTACACAGAACCATTCTGTGAAACTTCTTTCTGTTCTGTGCATTCAACTAACAGAGTTGAAGTTTACTTTTCATGTGCAGTTCTGAAAACACTTTCTGTAGAAACTGCAAGTGGACATTCGGAGCGTAAGGGGCCTATAGTGGAAAAGGAATATCATCAAATATAAACTACACAGAAGCATTCAGTGAAACTTCTTTCTGTTCTGTCCTTCAACTAACAGAGTAGAAGCTTACTTTGGATTGAGCAGTTCTGAAACACTCTCTCTGTAGAAACTGGAAGTTGACATCCGTATGCTAAAGGGCCTATAGTGGAAAAAGGATATCTTCAAATAAAAACAACACAGAAGCATTCTCTGAAACTTCTTTCTGTTCTGTGCATTCAGCTAACAGAGTTGAAGCTTACTTTTGATTGAGCAGTACTGAAACACCTTTCTGTAGAAACTGCAGGTGGCCATTGAGAGCGCTAAGGGGCCTATAATGGAAAAAGAATATTTCCAAATAAAACTACACAGAAGCATTCTGTGAAACTTGTTACTGTTCTGTGCATTCAACTAACAGAGTTGAATATTTACTTTTTGATAGAGCAGTTCTGAAACACTCTTTTCTGTAGAAACTGCAAGTTGACATCCTGAGCGCTAAGGAGCCTATAGTGGAGAAAGTAATATCTCCAAATAAAAACTACACAGAACCATTCTGTGTAACGTCTTTCTGTTCTGTGCATTCAACTAACAGAGTTGAAGTTTACTTTTCATTTTTAGTTCTGAAACACTCGTCCTGTAGAAACTGCAAGTGACATTCGGAGCGCTAAGGGGCCTATAGTGGAAAAGGAATATCTTCAAATATAAAACTACACAGAAGCATTCAGTGGAAACTTCTTTCTGTTCTGTCCTTTCAACTAACAGAGTAGAAGCTTACTTTGATGGTGCAGTTCTGAAACACTCTCTGTAGAAACTGGAAGTTGACATTCCGTATGCTAAAGGGCCTATAGTGGAAAAGGATATCTTCAACTAAAAACAACACAGAAGCATTCTGTGAACCTTCTTTCTGTTCTGTGCATTCAGCTAACAGAGTTGAAGTTTACTATTGTTGAGCAGTTCTGAAACACTCTTTCTGTAGAAACTGTAGTGGACAATATGAGCGCTAAGGGCCTATAGTGGAAAAAGGAATATCTTCAAATAAAAACTACACAGAAGCATTCTGTGAAACTTGTTACTGTTCTGTGCATTCTACTAACAGAGTTGAAGTTTACTTTTGATTTAGCAGTTCTGAAACACTTTTTCTCTAGAAACTGCAAGTGGACATTCTGAAGCTAAGGGGCCTATAGTGGAAAAAGGAATATCTTCAAATAAAACTACACAGAAGCATTCTGTAAACTTCTTTCTGTTCTGTGCATTCAACTAACAGAGTTGAAGCTTACTATTGGTTGAGCAGTTCTGAAACACTCTTTCTGTAGAAACTGCAGGTGGACTATCGGAGCGCTATTGGCCATAGTGGAAAAAGGAATATCTTCAAATAAAAACTACACAGAAGCATTCTGTGAAACTTCTTCTGTTTGTCAAACTAACAGAGTTGAAGCTTACTCTTTTGTGAGCAGTTCTGAAACACTCTTTCTGTAGAAACTGCAAGTGGACATTCGGAGCGCTAAGGGCCTATAGTGGAAAAAGGAATATCTTCAAATAAAAACTACACAGAAGCATTCTGTGAAACTTCTTTCTGTTCTGTGCATTCAACTAACAGAGTTGATGCATTACTTTTG
>NW_022097310.1:0-44332 GCF_006542625.1 Nomascus leucogenys
ACTTTATTGTTAGGATACAGCATATTATACATATAACATACAATATATGTTAATTGACTATTTACAGTACAACAGGCTTCCAGTCAATAAGAGGTCATTCATAGTTTGGTTTTGGAAAAGTCAGAAGTTATACTTGGGTTTTCAACTATGTGGAATTGCATGAAGGTAGTTAGTGAATCTAATCCCTACATTTTTCAATGGTACATATCAATAAGGGAATGACTTTCTCAGAAATCAAAGTTCATTAGTGTAACTCACCATTCCAGTATGTTTTCCAAGTCCTGCAGAGAAAAACACAAGGACTTAATCATGAGAATTCTGTCCTACTTTCCCTAGTATTCTTTGTTGTTTTTCTGGGTTAACAAGATAGGTTTATTGATACACCTCTAAGGAATCATCCAAGGCTGTGTTAATAACAGAACCTCAGCTGAACCATGGTGGGCTTCCTCAGTGGGCATTAGGAATGAAGGAGCTGAGAATAAGACTGTGGACTGATGTACGCAGCTATCTAGGTTCTCAGTCACTCATCTCCCAGGCTTAATCCCAAGAAGTGAGGATGTACTAGGGAACTTAAATTGAGTTTTATTTACAAAGTTAATATTCTCCTGGCCTAGCATTTGGTTGATTTTGGATAACATTTCTTTGTGGCTAGTACTCCTGATTATACCGAAGAGGATTTTGTCCTATGTGATCTACCAAAATGGCAAAAATCTCCCAAAGATTACCAGAATATGCAAAAATAAGTCACTGGACAAAGGCAATGACAGAGTCAAGGAGCATGTGTCACTTATCTGAGAGTAGTTACATTTGCAGGTAGCATATGAATGTCCTGGCAGCATTGCCCAACAAAGTCTTCCTGACTCTGGATGATGGACCCTCCCTCCTCACCTGGAGCAGCTTCACATCAGGCATGTGGCACATCTCCCACAGCTCTCTGTACATGTCTTTCGTCTGTTTTATATGTTGGGCTATTCTTACTTCACTGTGTCGGAGTTGTCGAACAATCTCTTCTGCTTCTCTGTCCATTGTCTCCAGATGGCGTTGCTCCTCCTCCAGGAGAAATTGGCGCAACTTCTGATATTGATATCTGATCATCCCTTTCCTGAGGGCCACATAGTCCTGCAGAGATGCTCAGTTAAAAGAATTGCATCTCCTCACTCTCAACAAAACACTTAACACTTCAACTGTTATTCTCCTAGGATATGCAAGCAGTAAACTCATAAGCTCTGTGTCTCATACTTGGAAAGGTTCTAGAAGATCTGCTAGTCTCCTCTACCCATCCTTTCTTCATGTTCCTCCTAGTCTCCCTTCCTGTATAAATCAGTACCTCAAAAGGGCTCAAGATCCCTTCCTGTGATGCTTCTAGAGGATTCTTACTTCATTGTCTTTTTTACCTGCTTCTTCTTAATTTTCTCTTGTTCCTTTGCCTGATTCTTCTAAACATTTTTAAATATTTCAGTATGCACTCTACTGCCGAGTTTTTAAAGGAATTACTTCAGGTGTTTTTTGTCCCCACTGATTTCTCTATTTCTCTCCTCACCTTCACAGCAAAACTTTAAACTACTCAATGTGAATACAATGCTTTAAATAACTCAATGCTATCCTATTCTCAGTGCCTTGGAAGTTTTATCTAAACCCTCAAGGTTACATCAGGAATCACTATCATGCCCTGTTTATTTCATATACATGTACATACTAGTATTTTTTGCACGAGCTCCTGTTGGCCTGTATAATGATAATTGCTGATATATCATTTGAAACCACTTTTTTTTTTTCTGGGAAGAGGACACTGCTATTTTTTAACTGGTAAGCAGAATTCAGCTAAGAAGTCTAAGCTAGCATTGTGCCAATCTACATTAAAAATATAAAACCTTTTTATCCCTACCGTCAATGAATGGATTTTGCTAATTTCCTGATTTAGATTGTTTTGCATTTCTTGAGTGCTCCTCCATAAAGGATTCATTTTCTTTAGAAGTTTCTCCTGCAAAATAGACATGACCTTTAGTAGCAGATAAGACATTACTGGATATGTTATTCCCTTTTTATGAGAAAAGTCTGTTGTTGAGAGAACAGTAAATTTGAGTTCCCCTGAAGTGGTCAGAGTTTTTACAAGTTAACCTAATTTGATTCTAATATGTGGAAATCAGAGGTAACAGAAACATATAGTAGAGAGTTTCAGGAGACCCAACAGCTAATCAATTTTTTAAGAAATTGGATTTCATATATCCTGGCTCTGGAGAAGTCAAGCTTGCAGCGAAAGCAACCCGTGTTCCCAGGGTTTCCAAAAATTCAACCTTTACATAAATACAATGAAAAATTGTTATTTCTTATTGAAGACAATGTTTTTGCTCAGACTGAGCTCAGACCATCAGAGTATCTTCATATTTTGAAATGCTGACTACGCAAGCGATGAAAATACTCAGCAACAATTAATCAATTTTTACTTAAACCAAAAAAGAAAGTAAACACTTGAATTTTTTCTTTCTTTCTTTTTTTTTTTTTTTTTTTGACACAGAGTCTCGCTCTGTCACCCAGGCTGGAGTGCAGTGGCATGATCTCTGCTCACTGTGAGCTCTGCCTCCCAGGTTCACGCCATTCTCCTGCCTCAGCCTCCTGAGTAGCTGGGACTACAGGCGCCCGCCACCACACCCGGCTAATTTTTTTGTATTTTTAGTAGAGACGGGGTTTCATGGTCTTGATCTCCTGACCTCGTGATCCCCCCTCCGCCTCCCAAAGTGCTGGGATTACAGGCGTAAGCCACCATGCCTGGCCCGAATTTTTTCTTTAAAGAATCCAGAGATGTAATTAATGGAAGCATGACCACCAATTTATCTTTATTCTCTGTATTTCTCCACAGAAAGTCCCTACTTCCTGGGAGTCTTTACCAGTTGATGGGATCATTTGAACACTTTTCAAATCCAGTCTGCTCGTTGAAGATTTGAAAAGGACTACAAACATGACCTTTTCCATGATTTTTAAAGAGCAGAAGACTTTTTTTTTTCTGAAATGTAGTCTCGCTCTGTTGCCCAGGCTGAATTGCAGTGGCACCATCAGGGTTCACTGCATCCTCTGCCTCCCAGGTTCAGGTGATTCTCCTGCCACAGCCTCCTGAGTAGCTGGGACTACAGTTCTGTGCAACTATGCCGGGCTAATTTTTGTATTTTTATTAGATAGAGGGTTTTGCCATGTGGGTCAGACTTGTCTTGAACTCCTGACCTCAAGGGATCCACCCACCTCGGCTTCCCAAAGTGTTGGGACTGAGCCACCACACCCAGACTGGATTGGTTTTAAGAACTTGATTTATACATGTTTAGTTTTAAAGAATGACTTTTTGTGTTTTTAAACGTTTTAAAGTTAAAAACATTTCACAAGAAACTGGTGAACTTAAATGACATTGAAGATAATTTACTATTACTTAACAGAGGGGTCATCTTTGAGAATGGGTTATGGGTGTAAAATTGAAAAATAGATTTGTATCCTGAGATCAGTATTCTGAAGCTTATCTCTAGTGACTTAGAGAAATTCTCAATCATCAACACAGTATAAATGAATATAAAAGTATAAGTGGCTCATCACTTCTCTTAAAGCCATTTTCTAAACTCCCAGAATCTACAAAAGACATGGAAGACTCAAATATTTGCTGAAATGGGTTCAGAATGGGAGGTATCTACTTAGCCTATGGGTGCTTTCAACTCTGACTCACTTATAGCATACTCTCTGTGGCCTACTCCTCACACCTCCTACCCCATTCTGCTCAATATTCTTCTTAACCTGCATCTAGGTTTGCTATCATATACCAACCCAAATAATAATTGATTTGGATGTATTACATATACAAAGTTCTTTAAGTAACTAAACATTTACTTAGGCCATTAATTGGTCTCTTTCTATGTATGAAGCACTGTTCTAGTTGCTGATACCTACAATATTTTTTAACAGACTTTAAAATAATGGCATAACATTGAAATCATTTTTTTGTGCTTGTTATTTAGGTCACAAATATAAAATACATACTGCTAGAATTCTAATAAAAACATATGCATCCAGCACTTGGGAGGCCGAGGCGGGGGATCACAAGGTCAGAGATCGAGACATGGTAAACCCCGTCTTACTAAAACACATAAAAATTAGCCAGGCTGGTGGCGGGCGCCTTGTCCCAGCTACTCAAGAGGCTGAGGCAGGAGAATGCGTGAACCCGGTAGGCAGACTTGCAGTGAGCCGAGACTGGTCACTTGCCTCCAGCCTGGGCGAAGAGCGAGACTCGTCTCAAAAAAAAAAAAAAAAAAAAAAGAATACTGCACAGGAATGATGAATAGCATTTAAATCGAGACAGTTCAGCTTAACAGGTCCTATTACAGGTCATCCTGTAGCTAACAACATTCAACATCATAATTAGCACATCAGTAACAAGCTCTTAACTGAACGAGGTTAGAAATGTGTATTTTTATTTTATAAATAATCTTGAAAAAGATAGCCTTCTTAAGCACAAATGTCATTTATTATGGTATGTTCAGTCTTTTTCAATTTTTGCTTTCGAACAATATTCTCAAATATATTTAGAAAAAGGTTTCAAGGCAAAGTATTTCATTAATGCTCATCGTTTGGGAAAAAAAAAACCCAACTGGAATACAAGCACATGAATTTATGTTTATTTTTGAACTGTGGATTATCATAGTATTTAATCTACTTACCGCAAAAAATTTTTGAAAATAGTAATTGATATAACTTGAGACTTTTCATCGAAATTTGAAGAGATCTAACAACATGCATAATGAATTTGAGTTGGAAAAAATGTGTAATACAAGTAAAAACAAAAATGCATTTTCCATTCCTACCTGGAGAAAAAAAGATGAAATACCATACAGGTTGAGCACCACTAATCAAAATATCTAAAAATCCAAAATACTCCAAAATCTCAAAGGTTTTGAGCTGTGAAATGTCACCAAAAGTGAAATATCCCACACGTGACCTCATGTGAGAAGTTACAGTCAAAACATTTTCTCAGTGGACAAAAGACTCTCCCAGCCCTTCAGTTGCAATATATCTTTCTGTGTCCACCTAGATGCCCTCAAGCAAGAGCACTCACAAAGGATAATAAAATGGCATGTGTACACAAACTTTGCTTCATGAATAAAATTATTTAACACATTGTCTAAAATTATCTTTAGCCTATCTGTATAAGGTGTATATGAAACATAAATTTTGTGTTTACACTTGGGTTGATACACAAGATATATTATATATATCAAATATTCTGCCATCCACAAATATCCAAAATCTGAAATTCTTCTGGCCCTAACATTGTGAATAAGAAATAGTCAACTTGTATTACATGGTTTTTATAATGCATTTATTTGAAAATGTGACTGATATCTGAGGATGAAATTTTACAAACATCAGTTTAAGCCGAATAGTATTATTTTGTATAGCAGAAGGGGATACACTGGGTTTATTTCTCCACAGCATCCAAGTAGAATGTGACAGGGGTAAAGAGGAAAGATTTCTATATGTAGCACTCATGATCCTTTGGGCTTAGGATAGGTGAAGACACAAAACATGCTATCCTTACATTCTGCTCTGTTCCTTGGAAATTTATAAACAACACTTCTTTATAGTTATTTATGGATTCCAGTGAAGGGAAATGGCTAAGTCCATGAGCACCATTAGAACTGGCAGGGTTCAGGAAAGAATGTGACAACTCTACTCCACAGTACTCATTTTTCTTTACTGTGCTAGGAAAGATGAATGGAAAACAAATTTGGCAATGTAATGTCTGAGAACAGGATACACAGCCAGATATGGGAAGAATAAAAGACAAGAATCTTGTGTCTACTGAATCTAGAGAAGAAAATGTTCTGTTAACTCTTTGCTATGAAAATGCTTTGAAGCTGGGAACAGTGGCTCACACCTGTAATCCCAGTGCCTTGGAAGGTTGAAGCAGGAGGATTGTTTGAGTCCAGGAGTTTGAGACCAGCCAGAACAGCCTAAGAAGACCATATCTCCACAAACAATTTAAAAAACTAACCTGAAGTGGGGATGTCTGCCTGTAGTCAGAGCTACTCAGGAGGCCGAGGTTGAGGATCGCTTGAGCCTAGGAGGTTGAGGCTGCAGTAGCTATGATCCAGCAACTGCACTATAGTCTGGGTGACAGAGTGAGACCCTGTCTGTAAGAAAAGAAAAAGAATAGAAAAGGAAAAACATGATTGAAATCTAAAACCTAGGGTGCTGTTTGTAATTGTTGCCTCCATTATTTTCTTAAGGAAGAAAACCTATTTGATTCTGATTTTTACAGCCTAATGATAATGTAGCAATATTCAAGAACTGAATGTTTCATTCATCAGAGAAAGAAACTTCAGAATGTAGGCTGAACCTCACCTGAACACACAAATCATATGTGCTTCTGTGGCTCTAAGTGAGACAATACATTGAGAGATTTGAGGATTTATGGAGTTGACGGCATGGGATTGATCCCTGAATCCATCCCATACAGGAAACAGGATCATAAAAAGATTGCTTACTACAGGGCGCGGTGGCTCATGCCTGTAATCCCAGCACTTTGGGAGGCTGAGGAGGGCAGATCACGAGGTCAGGAGATCGAGACCATCCTGTCTAACACAGTGTAATCCCGTCTCTATTAAAAATACAAAAAAATTAGCTGGGCATTGGTGGCGGGCGCCTGTCGTCCCAGCTACTCGGGAGGCTGAGGCAGGAGAATGGAGTGAACGTGGGAGGTGGAGCTTGCAGTAAGCCAAGATCACGCCGCCACTGTACTCCAGCCTGGGCGACAGAGCGAGACTCGGTCTCAACAACAACAACAAAAAATGCTTACCTTTTATGTGCTCATATATAAAGCTGGGACAATGCTACACATATTGCATATTTTCTGTGGAGATTAGGAACAATGTGTGCATAGAGACAGCGCAGTAACTGGTACATCATAGCCCATGTATCACATTGTCCCCTTCCTTTTTCTAACATATTTCTCTCCACTCAAATATATAAGAGGTCTCTTTTTTTTTTTTTGAGACGGAGTCTCGATCTGTCGCCCAGGCTGCAGTGCAGTGGCGCAATCTCGGCTCACTGCAAGCTCCGCCTCCCGGGTTCATGCCATTCTCCTGCCTCAGCCTCTCCGAGTAGCTGGGACTACAGGCGCCCACCACCATGCCCGGCTAATTTTTTGTATTTTTAGTAGAGACGGGGTTTCACCATGGTCTCGATCTCCTGACCTCGTGATCCGCCCGCCTCGGCCTCCCAAAGTGCTGGGGATTACAAGCGTGAGCCACCGCACCCGGCCGATAAGAGATTTCAAGAGAAAATGACTGGGGTTTGTAGAAAAATAGATAATAAATGAATAAAATAATTGAGAAGAAATGCAAAAAAAAATGTGTTCAAGAAAAGATAGCCCTGGACATTCAGGATGCAGAAAGCAAAATATAACTTTTTGGAAAATTAATAAATTTTGTTAGCATGAGAAAAACTATGCAGAATTCTCTCCATGTGTGCAAATAAAACAAACAAAATGTCAAGGGAGTTATAATGCCTAGGATTTAAGTGGTATTTATCATATAATGGCATTTTTATAAAAATTAAAAAATTTCCAGAATTAAATAAAGTCGGATTTCTACATATGTTAAGGAAACAGAACTAGATCACCAACTTTCATACAAAGATTTTCCAATGAGTTTTAGAACCCAGATGAATAAAAGAGTCTATTATCAGATTCTCAAAAATAGATTTGTAACTCAACAGAAACTTTGTGGTAGAGGTAGGTTTCAGATGCTAGAATGAAAACAGTCTCATGTACAAAAAAGTATCTTTTCTATTAAAAGGAGAAGCACTGGGAAATAAGGAAATATTCCAAATTGGCTGGAGTGTCCTTTATCCACATCATGGATTGCTCTTGCCTATGCCCACCTCTACTCTGTCTTCTGGATTGGGTAGGACTTTTGGAACCTACAAAATGTCAACTCTAAAGAGAATTACTTTCTTCTATTTGTTTCATGGTCTGAGACTCAAGTAGGAAAATAGGTTGTTTCCTTGATAATGCCACAGTAGACAGAGGTAGGTCTGTAATTGAAAGCTCCTAATTTCCAGTGCTCTAGGCTTCAGCTGCCTAAAGCTGAGTGTTTGAATAAGTGAATGATGTGGTGCAAAAAGTGGTTGAAATAAAATCAGAAGCTACCTACCTTCCTTTCTCTCCTTGCCCTAATTCCTTCCTGATACACAGCATCATCAGACCTTGTAATGGAGTACCAGTGCCCCACCACAGAGCTCCAGAATTTCAGCAGAGAGTGTCTGCAGGATCCAGTCCATGACCTGAGGGTTTCACAAGTTTCCCACTCCGGAGTCCAGGACTGAGCCAACAGGGCTCCCCCACACAACCAGCGCAGATCTTACTTCTGTGTGGACACTTTGATTAATTACTTAGATTTATTGAGGTACAGAACGTGCATACAGGGTGGTCAGTCAGTTGGTGGTCTTGGACAGTAAACTGACAATAGAACAAGAAAATCTATTGTTCAAATCCTTGTATTTAATGAAATATAAACTCTGGATGATTTTATGATGTGTCTACTTGAGTACATGTACGTACAAAGAGGGAAATGAGGGCAGTAACCGTTTTGTGGCATAGACATACCTCATTATTCTTCAATGAAACACTTACTTAGGACCTGTTGGAAAGGCATTTTACAGATGCAAGCAAAGGTCCTAATCCTGTGACTAGGAAGTGTACCCAAGTAAGCCTGACTTCATCAGTGAAAGTCCTTTAAAGAAATACTTAGGCATTCCTTGAAGAACGTTTTAAACAGCAAATGGGACTCTAATCTTCCAACTGCCCGCTGCTGACTTTAAACCAAAGCTTTGATTCATGACCACTGGGATGCAGCCAGCAGGGGATTTCTTTTCCTGATGGACTGTACCCAGGCCCTCACATTTGCTTAAGCAGCCCCCACAATTGTGTAAGCCAAATCTTTGCACTTAATTCATATGTGAATCTCCCTAACTATACATATATCTTATGGGTTCTGCTTTTGTCTTTGAATCTTGACAGACATGGTTCTGATAGATTTGTCTTCACTGTTTTGACAGTCTTGACCATAAGTCTTCTGGACCACTGGCAAATAATTCCTCTGTCAGAAGATATTTGAGTAGTCCCTTCTGAAATCTCTTTCTTTTTAAAAAAATAATTTTCATATAAAAACAAAAAGATTTGGTATAGAAAGAAAAATATAGTCCATCCCTATCATTTGGATTCTGTATTTGTGAATTTGCCTATATCCTAAAAGTTATGTATAATCCCCAAAATAATTCCCATGGTGCACTTCTAGTCATTGTAGGACATCATGCACTATGTGGAGAATGGCATTAAAATAATAACTCATCTTTCACCCAAGAGACTGGTGAAGTTTTGTAAATTCAATGAGAGACCTCAGGTTAGTGAGTTTATTTGGTTAATCAGTGATTTTTCTTAGAGTGGTAGAAAACAGAAAACAAAAAGGAAAGTTTTATCTTCCATTGTACTTCTCTGGAAATATCCTATAAATGTGCTAAAGCAGCATATAAGCTGGAAGAGGTGGTTTATACCTATACTCTTAGCACTTTGGAAGGCCGAGACCAGAGGACCACTTGAAGCCAAGAGTTGGAGAACAGCCTGGGCTACAGAGTCATACACTGACTTTACCAAAAATTTCAACAAAAAAATTAGCCAGGTTATATAGTGTGAGCCTAAATTCTTAGCTACTTGGAAGGCTGAAGCAGGAGATTACTTGGAATTCAAGGCTGCAGGGAGCTATGATTATGCCACTGCACTGCAGAAGGAGACCCTTTCTCTAGAATAAATAAATGTGCGCTTAGAGGAATGCCTGTATCATGGAAGAAACTCAATAAACATTATAAAATGCATCTTAGTTAATTTCTAGCCTATGTATGCTCTGACAGGATTTATGTTACATGTGAGTCATTCAGACACTGGTGTTCAGAATGAAAGTGTGATGATAATTTAATCAGAGCTGCAAAGGTGTGTTCTAAATACTGCATAAACCTAATCATCTTTGTCTCCAACTTTCTGAATGCTCTAAATACCTGTAAAGAGGTGGGTGTGGTCTTCACAGAGTCTTATAAAAGGACGCAGAAGAGACAAGCTCAGTTTTCTCTGAAGGAGAAGGACTGCACTTAGAAATGCATTTTGGTGACCTCTGAAATTCAGTACTGCAGTGAATGAGCTTCTGATCTTGAGGAGAACTTGACAAAATTATTTTTGGAAGAATCATTGTGGGAACCATTAAAAGAACTCAGGGGTGAGTGAAACATAGTGATAAAATTATATCATCTTTCCTTTACACAATAATAAATTACAGTGTTAAACATATCTCATTATCTTAAATCTACACAATGATACCATTTGTAACTCATGTTCTTACTATAGATTTTATGAATTATAAGGATACTAATTGTTGTTATTTTGTGTTTTCTATGACTGTTTAATATAGTTCTGAAGAACTTAAAATATCTAGTGTTTGCTGCAACAGATATGTATGCATAATGAATATATGGAGTTGATACACATATGTGCACATAGGTGTGTGTATATGTGTGTAATGAGTGTATTAATATTGTCGAATTGAATTGAGAAGACAATGAATGATGTAAGTTATTTGCTTTCATAACTTTCAGGTTTTAGACATGACTGTAAATTAGTAAGGTAATGAAGAGCGATGCAAAATAGTGAAACTAAAACAATGAGAAAGCTCCCCAAAATATCCTACTTTAGAAATCAAAACACAGTTTTTCGACCAAGTAAATTTATAAGACCTAATTTGGTATGTGATTGTGATTGTCCTCTTACTTGAGTCTCATCTTATTAAACTGTGAAAAATTTCTTAAAATGTCTTAGATGAGCTCTGGAAAATATTTGCAGTCCTAAGATTTTTCACTGCTTTCACTTAAATTCAGAAGTGATATCAAACTAGCAGCATAAAGGACTTAAAATTGCCAAAACAAAGATTATAGTTTTTATATTAGTCAGGGTTCTCCAGACAGAACCATAGGATGTATATGTATATGTGTGCAGATACATTCATGGGCCATTTGAGTCAGCCACAAACCACATATGGTGGTCCCATAAGATTATAATACCAATATGTTTACTGTACCTTTTCTTTATTCAAATATGTTTAGATACACAAATAGTTATCATTGTGTTATAGTTGCCTCCGGTATGCAGTACAGAACATACTGTACATGTTTGTAGCCTATTGTAGGAACAATAGGCTATAGTGTATTACATAGGTGTGTAGTAAGCTATACCATCTAGATTTGTGTGGTATATTCTATCGTATTAAAACAATAAAACCACCTGCCTGGGCACTGTGGCTCATACCTATAATCCCAGCACTTTGGAAAGCCAAGGCGGTAGATCACTTGAGGCCAGGAGTTCAAGTGCAGCTTGGCCAAGATAGCAATAGCCCGTCTGTACTAAAAAAAATACAAAAATTAGCCAGGCCTAGTGTCACGTTCCTGTAATACCAGGTACTTGGGAACCTGAGGCAGGAGAATCACTTTGACCCTGGAGGCAGAGGTTGCAGTGAGCCAAGATCACGCCACTGCATTTCAGCCTGCATGACAGAGGGAAGCTCTGTCTCAAAAAAAAAAAAAAAACTCCTAAAAACACCTGACACATTTCTCAGAACATACATCTGTCCACAAGCTATACATGATTCTACAAGGGACAGAATTCATCAGGAAATTAATTTGCTTGATGATGGAATCTAGAGAGTTCCAATATAGGCTGTCTTTAAGCTGGTGTCCTGAGAATACCGGTATCCTGGCTAAGCTCAAGTCTGAAAGCCTCAGAACCAGTTTCAGGAGAGAGACGGAGGAAGTTGCCTTTTCTCTGCCTTTTTCTTTATATCTGAGGTATCAGCTGATTAAATGGTGCCCACACACATTGAGAGATGAGGCTCCCACTCAACTCATCAACTCACATGTCTCTCTCCTCTAGAAACACCTTCACAGACTCACCCACAAACAATGCTTCACCAGTTCCCTAGGTATTGGTTAATCTAGTCAGACCGATACTTAAAATTCACCATCACACCATGGAAATATAATTACACCTCTTTGAGTTTAACAAAAACCTCCTATATGTTATTCAGAGTTTGCACAGCCCTAGGGGAAGTTAATTTAATCCACGAGAAAATAAAAAGACCAATATCTTTAATAATTTTTCTTTTCTCTACTAGTAAACCTTGATTGGTTTAATTGCAGTCTTTTTCTTTGTTTATTTGGTTGGTTGGTTGTTTTTTTTTAATTTTGTTTTGATTTGGGTCTTTGTTTTTAATTTAATTTAATTTATTTAATTTATTTAATTTTAAGTCCTGGACAACTGTGCAGGACGTGCAGGCTTGTTATGTAGGTAAACTTGTGCCATGGTGGTTTGCTGCCCGGCTTTTGTGTCCTTTATAAAAATATGTCATAGAACCCTCTGGCCATCTTCTCATATTTCTTCGGCCCAGGTATTTTTTTCCCACTCTCTCATAGTCATTCATCAGTTATTGAAAGAAGAATAGGGACAACGATGATTTATTCTGACCACTTAGAATCCAAACCCAATTTCCAGATCCACATTCAGAAATGGGTAATCGAATAGATTCATATTATGCTACAGACAGGATCTAGGAGTAGAAGGGACTGTGAGTCCTCTAGTTAGTAGTATCTGTATGAAGCCAGGAGACTCTTCCATGTGTGAATTTTTAAGTTTGTAACAGAAGAAATAGTTTGTTGTACTTTAATGAACATTGTCAAGAGAAGAAAATATAACTCACATATCTCCACTTGTTTAGAAGCTTTTCATCAACCCAGACCCCAAAATGACATGTTTCTCTTTGTTCCTCAGAAACATGAATTCTGGAATCTTACAGGTCTTTCAGAGGGAATCACCTGCCCATCTGCATGAACTACTTCATAGACCCGGTCACCATAGACTGTGGGCACAGCTTTTGCGGCCCTGTTTCTACCTCCACTGGAAGACATCCCAATTCTTACTCAGTGCTTTGAATGCACAAAGTCAACACAGCAGAGAAACCTCAAAACAACATTGATTTGAAGAAGATGGCTTCTCTTGCCAGAAAAGTCAGTCTCTGGCTATTCCTGAGCTCTGAGGAGCAAATATGTGGCACTCACAGGGAGACAAAGAAGATGTTCTGTGAAGTGGACAGGAGCCTGCTCTGTTTGCTGTGCTCCAGCTCTCAGGAGCACCGGGATCACAGACACTGTCCCATTGAGTCGGCTGCTGAGGAACACCGGGTAAGTGATGCCTCTGAAGATTGATTTCTGTAAAGGATGCATAAAATTCCTGTGGGTCTATTTTCTTGGAGATTGGATAAAGCCAACTCTGAGTCCCTTTAAGCAGCTCTGTTTGGGCTTTCTTAGCTTCCATCCTCTGGGCTTTGACAAACATGAAGGGAAACAAAGGAAATGCCATTTACTAGGGGCTTATTGTCTCTCATTCTGGGCCCCTCCCTATGTCATGGTCTGCACTGGTGCTTCAATTTATGGCTCTTTTGCAGGAGAAGCTTTTACAGAAAATGCAGTCTTTATGGGAAAAAGCTTGTGAAAATCACAGTAACCTGAATGTGGAAAACACAGAACCAGACACTGGAAGGTTAGTCCTGTACTACTCTACCTTCTGCAGGAACTTATGATGGGCAAATGGGTGACTCTTAAAATAGGAACTTGATATCAAACTGTAATGTTTCTGGGATTCAGTAAAAAAAAAAAAAAAAAAAAAAAAAGCGAGAGAAAACATTGAGAAAAAGTGGCCTCATTTTTATATAGAATAGTATGCCTGTTAGGTAAGATTTCTAAGAAAACCACTGATGTCACCCAAAGCATGCTGGTTTGTTTCATACAAACCTATAGTTATACACCAATAGATCCAAGAACTGGGCCATCTCACAGCATTCTATATGGCTGGTTGGATAAATGCTGGCATAAGAGTTATTTGGCGGTCATGGAATGCTCAACTGAAACTTCTGAGTGTCGGTCAGCATTAATCTGAATGCTGGTGTGCAAGTAGTATTTGGAATTGTATGGAAAATTTGAGGCAGAAAAATTGACAGGACAAATCTAGGGCAACCATGAAATTAAGAATCTCAACTAATTAATGTTGAATAATACATAACAATGATGAGAAAAGTGGTGAGAAATACGGATTTGTGTTTGAGGGAGACATGTAAACATGCCAGAAATATGGGAACTAGTATCTAAATATAAGGAGAACTCCGAGGACTTCAGAAAAATATTAAAAATAATTTTCTTTTGTGGATGTATACTTTGAGTGTATGATAGCTAATATTAGTTTGTTGAAAAGTATTTCATGAGAACCTAGTCTATGTTGAATATTAAATAGAAAATATACTAGTAAAGAAGAAAGGAAGCACCTTTGTCCTCACAAATCATACAATCCAAATGAGAGAGTCAAGTGGTCAATAGCAAATATATGCAATACATGATGTATTTGAGTGTGGTAGGTTTTTTGTTGGAGAATAATCAAGCAGGGAAGTAGAAAAGGACAATAGAGGCCAGAAACTGGAGATTAGTGTCTGAGTTTTAAATAGGGTGGTCAGAAAAAAGACTCACTGAAAAATTCAAATTGAAACAAAGTTTTGAAGAGGAAGGGGACACAAATGTGTGTGTGGATATATATGTGGACCATGAGTGTGTATATATATGTATATGTATGTATGTGTGTGTGGTTGTGTGTATATATATGTATGTGTGTGTGTTTGTATACATATATTTTATTTATTTATATATACATATATATATTGTAATTCTAGTTGGAGAGAAAGCATATGCAGTAATTTTGAGTTTGTTATATTTGGAGGCCTGAGGAACCACAAAGAAGTCTGTGTTTCAGATTGGGATGACTTGAAAAAGAATGGAAGGAAATGAATTCAGAGAGACAAAGATGGCCAAATCATAAATGCAGCCTTATTAGGATAGTTTTGCTGGGTGAAACGCATTTAGCTGGACATGTTAGTCTAAGGTCATTTTATATATAATGAGTTTAAGCAACGTGTTGCATATCTCAGAAATAGAAATAATTGTTTCCTTTTAGTAACTATAGCTCTATACTCCAACTCTTAAGCATGAACTGTTCTTACTTTTCCATAAACATGGGCTGGAATAGAGAAATTCAATTGTGTTTTTTTATTTCCAACTATCTTAGAACACACATTATCTTGAATAAATTTCATGTAATTGGTCAGATACAGCATGTTGACCTTTATGCAGAAAGAAAGGAAAGGAACAAAATTTGTAGATTCTAAGAACTGGCAAGACTGAGGTTTAAACTATTGGATGTTGAGAGACAAAAGAATCAGTGAGATTTAATAGGAGTGAATAAATACATTTCTCTTTTGACTAACCCATTATCACTGCAGGATTATGTGAATTTAAGGCTAGAAGCAATTAGAGCCGAGTATCAGAAGATGCCTGCATTTCACCATGAAGAAGAAAAACATAATTTGGAGATGCTGAAAAAGAAGGGGAAAGATATTTTTCATCAACTTCATTTAAGTAAATCCAAAATGGCTCATAGGAGGGAGATTTTAAGAGGAATGTAGAGGAGCTGAAGGAAATGTGCCATAACCAGATGTGGAGCTACTTCAGGTACAAACTCACAATGTGGTTTCAGGTTTTTGAATATTCACATGTATAAGTATTTTCCTCATAGCTGAAATCCATTCCCTATTTTATTTCCATGATGTGTTTCCAAAAACACATTCACATAACTAATGCTACTTTTTGGGAGAGGTATGCCCACCAAGGGATTCTACCAGGCCAAAGGTCCTCCTACTTTATCCACCAGCCACAAAACTTTGTGGAATGGTCAAGGTAACAGCCCCAAGAAATATTCCCCATCTAATTCAATAATATACTTTGGGTTGTTAAACATGTATAAAATAGTGATTCATTTACATTTAGGTTAATTTGGAAACATGGCAAAATCAGAAGTTTTAGGAATCTAGGTTCGCGTTAACATTATTTTGGGGTCCACTCATTTGGGTAACAGGTTCAGCTAAAGATGACTGAGTAGGTTTTTCGTGGTTAACATAGAGCATAGACCCTCTGGCCTCTTCTCCCTTCACTTGTTTAGAGAATGCTTCAAGACTAGACTTTCCCAGGACGTTAATTAATGACAATACAACTGACTGGGTTTTTCATTACAGAAGAAATAGAAAATGCTTTCCAGAAGAGAAGATGGTAGGGGAATAATATCTTCAGAAATGAGTACAAATCTCACACTGAACTTAGTGAAAGATGCATCTTGTGAAATGCACTAAATCTTTCTTCTTCTTTTTTTTTTCAGGCTTTTGGAGACATATTAACAGGTGAGTGTGTACCTAGATTTTAGCATATGTTATTTAAGATGCCACGAATATCAAAGCAGCTCTATTAAATCATGGCATAAATAATTAAGATATGATACCACTTTTTTTTGCATTACTTTCGTTCCCACACCTTAAAAGACAAGGCCACAAAGTAAATAAATGAATAAAAGAAGAGTGAACTAAAACAAACAATTTTATTCCTGATTTTTTTTTGGGTGGACGGTGTCTTGCTCTGTTGCCCAGCTGGAGTCAGTGGCGTGATCTCAGCTCACTGCAAGCTCCGCCTCCCGGGTTCACACCATTCCCTGCCTCAGCCTCCCGAGTACCCGGGACTACAGGTGCCTGCCACCACACCCAGCTAAGTTTTTGTATTTTTAGTAGAGACGGGGTTTCACCGTGTTAGCCAGGATGGTCTCTATCTCCTGACCCCGTGATCCCCGCCTCGGCCTCCCAAAGTGCTGGGATTACAGGGTGAACCACCACGCCCAGCTCCATTTTGTTTTATTCTTAAAAGCCTGCACAGGAGAAGGATAAGAGTTTGTTTTGTGGATGGTGAGAAAGTCACCAGAGGAAGCAGGAAGAAGAGGAGGAAGTATTTTACCAGTGAAAAAGTGTTGATGTTTTGTTTTTTATACATATATACATATCAGTTAACAGTTCTGAAAAATAGATTGAAAAAAACTGTGGAGTGTTAGAACTGTAAGTTCTAGGGAAGTTCTTTGCTAAAAGGCAGATTTCCCTGCCTAGAACAAGTTTCCAGTCTTTATCTTGAGAAGGAAGCAGTGGATGCCTCAGTCTCCCAGAACCCGGCTATTTCAGAAAAAATGTCAGGGGAGTCTGCCAAGAAGTGGAACTCAGAATTTCATATCTAAGTATTCTCAAGGCCATAAGGCTAAGGAACTTACACATTTGGGGCAAAAAAAAAAGAAGATCAATGGAATTCTGACTTAGACTTTCCATCATGCTTTAAAATTTAGAAACTGTAAAGAATTAATTTGCAAAAGGAAGTAATTTTTTGAATTATCAAATGTGATTCAAAGGATTCTCATGAAATGTCTTTTACATACAAATAGTGATTTTTATTATTTTATGGCTGTAGATGTTGTAACTGCAGGTTTTTCCTTGCAGGATGAGTCCGTGCTGCTCACATGCCCCAGCCTCTGAATCCAGAGCTCAGTGCAGGGCCCATCACTGGACTGATGGACAGGCTCAACCAATTCCGAGGTAAGTCTCCACCCATAGGCAGCACTCCCACTTTATCTAAATATTATTATTGTTAAGATCATATAGGTAATATTTCATATTTTATCAAATATTTTACTTCTTTTAAGACATAAGTGAACAAATAACCATGCAACCTTTGGTATCTGTGTCTGTATTTATAGTCAGATTTATAGCATAAGTTTGAAAGATAGTGAAAAAGAAATACATTCTGGCATAATATGTACTCATTATATAACGGGAAAAAGGAGTAGGTAGAAAATTTAAAAAAGGAGCAAAGGAAATAATGCTCAGAATGGTGAATTATTTAATGTTAAATACAAAATTGTACATTTCTTTAGTATATTCATTTGAACTGCTAAGAACTGTTCTTTGCGGGAATATAGTTTTCTGGAGATTCTTGGGGTTTTGTATTTTTTAATGTGTTATATTTTCATATATTGCAAACATTTGAATTAATGGGTAAAGCTAAAAGGAAGAAATCATTTTGTGAATACAAGTAAAATTACAAATGAAATTAAGTTCAGTTTAATTGCATATGAAGAGATACATGTTAAGTCTAAAATCCAGCTTCAGCCCAGAGCTAGCATGGAGGACCACAGAGAGACTGGTCAAAGATTTTGCAGAGATCTGCTTTAAATTATCACTTATAACATGTACATATGGATTTTTATCCAGATAGCTAGAGCAGTTCTTGAGTAAGTGAAAATCTTCACATTCTTTCCAAAATGATAGCACTAGTTTTTAAGAATAAGAAACATTTCTAAATAATGATCTTGATAACAGCATAGCATTTAGGGCATAAAATGTGTAAATTTTACTTTGAAAATTGGATTGCAAGAAGTTGGTCTCATATTTGGCTCTCAATATGTAAGTTTTCAAAAAAATATAATATCTGTGGTTTGAGTTTTGTTTGTCTTGTATACAATATTAATCATCTCTATACTTTACTAGAAGTTACAAGCAAAATTGTCTTTATGACTTTACATTTCCTGGTAAAGTAACTTCTTGATAGAACAATTATTTTTTTTTATTTACACATGTCTATGCATGTTTTCTTTTTCTTTCTTTTTTTTTTGCAGTGCATATTACTCTGCATCATGAAGAGGCCAATGGTCATATCTTTCTATATGAAATTTTGAGAAGCATGTGTATTGGATGTGACCATCAAGATGTACCCTATGTCACTGCAACACCTAGAAGTTTTCTTGCATGGGGTGCTCAGACTTTCACCTCCGGCAAATATTACTGGGAGGTCCATGTGGGGGACTCCTGGAATTGGGCTTTGGTGTCTGTAACATGTATTGGAAAGAGAAGCATCAGAATGAGAAGACAGAAGGAGAGGAGGGACTCTTCCTTTTTGGATGTGTTAAGAATGAAATTCAATGCAGTCTATTTACCACCTCCCCACTTATGCTGCAATATATCCCAAGACCTACCAGCCGAGTAGGATTATTCCTGGATTGTGAGGCTAAGACTGTGAGCTTTGTTGATGTTAATCAAAGCTCCCTAATATACACCATCCCTAATTGCTTTTTCTCACCTCCTCTCAAGCCTATCTTTTGCTGTATTCACTTCTGACCAGAGACAAATCAGAAATGTGTTCACATGCTGTGGGAACCCCCTTATCCCAGGAAGTCCTCTTCCTTGTGCCTTAACATACAGGACAAATAAGCTCTCTTTCATGTCTTGAATTGCCTTCTAATGTTATCAAAACTCATTTATTGTGTTACAATTAAATATGCTGAAAACGCTAAAAGTATATGTATTGGTCCTTTATTAAATAATTTTTGAAAAATCATTATTCATGATCATGGCATACAGTATATTTTCTTTCTCTTTCTTTCTGACTGTCACTGAGTGAAATAATAGATGACAGACATGTCTGAATGAAGTTAAAATCAATTGAAGACAGTCCAGACCTCTTGCTTCATGCAAAAAACATGGAGTGAAGAATCAATGATAACTGGAAAATGCTTTTCTTCCTCTTTATCTAACTATATCACACTTATCCATCATGTTTCATTGTATTAATCTGTCCTTTGAGTTAATATTATTTGACCTTCTATGCTGGGCTTTATTTTGCAATTCTCACCACAGATATGAATAATCCTTCATTATTAGTGTGCTCGTCTACATTGAAATACACGAGGTGAGCAGACCAATGCTGGATTAATTAAATATTGCAAAAAAGTTAACTAAATATTGACTCCTACCTCAAACCATACACAGTCATTTCCAGATAGATTCAAATCCTGAACGGAAGGGGAACCTTATACAATATTCTCATAAGGATATCTTAAGCAGGGAACAAATTAATAATTAAAATAATTAGTTCATTTATATTGATAATGATGACTTCTGTGTTTCAAAAAAAATTATGCAAACTAGTAATGGAGAAAGATATTTACCCCAACATACATAAAGTAAAATGCAATGCATGTATATGATGAATACTTACATTGTAATAAATAAAAGACAGTGAACTCAATAGAAGATTGGCTAAAATATCTGAACAGACACTTTACAGAATTGGATACATAAATAACTAGCCAAATATAAAAAAGTGTTCACTCTCCTTAGTCTTACAAAAGTAAGAATTAATCCACCAGTTGTACCACAGACCCCCATACAAAAATACCAAAATTTAAAGACACACAATAGTGTGTGTTGTCAAAGATACAGAATAAATGAAATTTATTCATGGCTGGAGAGATGTAAATGGAAATCCTTTTTGGGAAACTGACTATTAGCATTTATTATGAGCTAGATATTCTAATTCTAAAATATAGTCAACTGATCGCCTACATGTACTTCAACATACACAATATTGTTCACTGCATCAACTTTTATAGTAGCTCCAAATCAGACCCAAAATATTCTTCAACTGTAGAATAGCTAAATAAATTTGGTGTATTTATGCAAAATAATCCTATAAAACAGAGAATAAATAACTCACTGAATGCAACAAAGTTGATGAATCTCAGAAACAAGTTAATAAACATACGCCAATTTAAACAATAAAATTGAAGTTAAGAAAAGACTCTTCCATGTATATAATATATTGGTAATTGTATGCTCTTTATGGGTTCCATAATTACATGAACACTGTGGAATTATAACTTTTAAGACCCAAAATGTCAAATAATGCATAAGGTAGTAGAATAAAAAAGGAGCCCAGGCATGGTGGCACTCCCAGCACTTGGGGAGACCAAGGTGTGAGAATGGCTTGTGGCCAGGAGTTCCAGACCAGTGAAGGCAACATAGTGAGACCTCATGTCTACCAAACATTCCTTTAGAAATCAGCCTGGCATGATGGCACAAGCTGTAGTCCCAGCTACTCAGGGGGCTGGTGCAGCAGTATGGCTCATGCCCAGAAGATCCAGGCTTCAGTGAGCCATGGTGGTGCCTTGCAGTCCAGCCTGTGACAGAATTACAGTCTGTCTCAATAGTAAAACAAACTATCATTACTTGACATAACACAAACCAATATATTATAAATGCTCTAATTATAGGTATTTTAAATATTGATGTTATTTAAAATAACTGAGAAAGCTGAGATAGCTACATGTTTGCTTAGACCAGACAAAAGTGCCCTGGGAGGTAAGTTTAAAGTATTTTTATTAGAGTAAGTGAGGATGAAGTGCTTCATTACAAATGTGATACACACCAGAATCTGCTATGAACAGTCACGTGTCTAGAGGATTTGTGGATATCTAGGTAAGCAGTAATTCTTGGGTGCCTGAAGCATAGCAGGTGCATATTCAGTGTGTCTTCTCTGGAGATGTCTTTGGAAAGTTTGATTTTTTTTATTATATTTGAAGTTCTAGGGTACATGTGCACAACGTGCAGGTTTGTTACATATGTATACATGGGCCATGTTGGTGTGCCGCACCCATTAACTCGTCATTTACATTAGGTATATCTCCTAATGCTATCCCTCCCCCTCCCCCCACCCCACAACAGGCCCCGATGTGTGATGTTCCCCTTCCTGTGTCCAAATGATCTTGTTGTTCAATTCTCACCTATAAGTGAGAACATGCAGTGTTCATTTTTTTGTCCTTGTGATAGTTTGCTGAGAATGATGGTTTCCAGCTTCATCCATATCCCTACAAAGGACATGAACTCATCATTTTTTATGGCTGCATAGTATTTCATGTTGTACATGTGCCACATTTTCTTAATCCTGTCTGTCACTGTTGGACATTTTGGTTGGTTCCAAGTCTTTGCTATTGTGAATAGTGCCACAATAAACATACGTGTGCATGTGTCTTTATAGCAGCATGATTTATAATCCTTTGGGTATATACCCAGTAATGGGATGGCTGGGTCAAATGGTATTTCTAGTTCTAGATCTTTGAGGAATTGCCACACTGTCTTCCACAATGGCTGAACTAGTTTACAGTCCCAACAACAGTGTAAAAGTGTTCCTATTTCTCCACATCCTCTTCAGCACCTGTTGTTTCCTGACTTTTTAATGATGGCCATTCTAACTGGTGTGAGATGGTATCTCATTGTGGTTTTGATTTGCATTTCTCTGATGGCCAGTGATGATGAGCATTTTTTCATGTGTCTGTAGGATGCATAAATGTCATCTTTTGAGAAGTGCCTGTTCATCTCCTTTGCCCACTTTTTGATGGGGTAGTTTTTTTCTTGTAAATTTGTTTGAGTTCTTTGTAGATTCTGGATATTAGCCCTTTGTCAGATGAGCAGATTGCAAAAATTTTCTCCCATTCTGTAGGTTGCCTGTTCACTCTGATGATAGTTTCCTTTGCTGTGCAGGAGCTCTTTAGTTTAATCAGATCCCATTGGTCAATTTTTTCTTTTATTGCCTCTGCTTTTGCTGTTTTAGACATGAAGTCCTTTTCCATGCCTATGTCCTGAATGGTATTGCCTAGGCTTTCTTCTCGGGTTTTTACGGTTTTAGGTCTAACATTTAAGTCTTTGATCCGATTCAGGGGGTGGGTCCAAGATGGCCGAATAGGAACAGCTCCGGTCTACAGCTCCCAGCGTGAGTGACACAGAAGATGGGTGATTTCTGCATTTCCGTTTGAGGTACCGAGTTCATCTCACTAGGTAGTGCCAAACAGTGGCTGCAGGACAGTCGGTGCAGTGCACTGTGCACGAGCCGAAGCAGGGCGAGGCATTGCCTCACTTGGGAAGTGCAAGGGGTCAGGGAGTTCCCTTTCCTAGTCAAAGAAAGGGGTGACAGATGGCACCTGGAAAATCGGGTCAGTCCCACTCTAATACTGCCCTTTTCCAATGGGCTTGGAAAACAGCACACCAGCAGATTGTGTCCCACACCTGGCTTGGAGGGTCCTATGCCCACAGAGTCTCACTGATTGCTAGCACAGCAGCATGAGATCAAACTGCAAAGTGGCAGCGAGGCTGGGGGAGGGGTGCCTGCCATTGCCCAGGCTTGCTTAGGTAAACAAAGCAGCCAGGAAGCTCGAACTGGGTGAAGCGCACCCCAGCTCAAGGAGGCCTGCCTGCCTTTGTAGGCTCCACCTCTGGGGGCAGGGCACAGACAAACAAAAAGTCATCAGGAACCTCTGCAGACTTAAATGTGCCTGTCCGACAGCTTTGAAGAGAGTAGTGGTTCTCCCAGCATGAAGCTGGAGATCTGAGAACGGACAGACTGCCTCCTCAAGTGGGTCCCTGACCCCTGAGCAGCCTAACTGGGAGGCACCCCCCAGTAGGGACAGACTGACACCTCACTCGGCCAGGTACGCCTCTGAGACAAAATTTCCAGAGGAACTATCAGACAGCTGAATTCACGGTCTCATGAAAATCCGCTGTTCTGCAGCCACCGCTGCTGACACCTAGACAAGCAAGGTCTGGAGTGGACCTCTAGCAAACTCCAACAGACCTGCAGCTGAGGGTCCTGTCTGGTAGAATGAAAACGAACAAACAGAAAGGACATCCACACCAAAGACCCATCTGTACATCACTATCATCAAAGACCAAAAGTAGATAAAACCAGAAAGATGGGGAAAAAACAGAGCAGAAATACTGGAAACTCTAAAAAGCAGAGCACCTCTCCTCCTCCAAAGGAATGCAGTTCCTCACCAGCAATGGAACAAAGCTGGATGGAGAATAACTTTGACGAGTTGAGAGAAGAAGGCTTCAGACGATCAAACTACTTCGAGCTACGGGAGGAAATTCAAAACAATGGCAAAGAAGTTAAAAACTTTGAAAAAAAATTAGATGAATGGATAACTAGAATAACCAATGCAGAGAAGGGCTTAAAGGAGCTGATGGAGCTGAAAGCCAAGTTTCAAGAATTATGCGAAGATTGCAGTAGCCTCGGTAGCTGACGAGATCAACTGGAAGAAAGGGTATCAGGGATGAAAGATGAAATGAATGAAATGAAGCGAGAAGGAATGTTTAGAGAAAAAAGAATAAAAAGAAATGAACAAACCCTCCAAGAAATATGGGACTATGTGAAAAGACCAAACCTACATCTCATTGGTGTACCTGAAAGTGACGGGGAGAATGGAACCAAGTTGGAAAACACTCTGCAAGATATTATCCAGGAGAACTTCCCCAATCTAGCAAGGCAGGCCAACATTCAGATTCAGGAAATACAGAGAACGCCACAAAGATACTCCTCGAGAAGAGCAACTCCAAGACAAATAATTGTCAGATTCACCAAAGTTGAAATGAAGGAAAAAATGTTAAGGGCGGCCAGAGAGAAAGGTCAGGTTACCCACAAAGGGAAGCCCATCAGACTAACAGCTGATCTCTCAGCAGAAACTCTACAAGCCAGAAGAGAGTGGGGGCCGATATTCAACATTCTTAAAGAAAAGAATTTTCAACCCAGAATTTCATATCCAGCCAAACTAAGCTTCATAAGTGAAGGAGAAATAAAATACTTTACAGACGAGCAAATGCTGAGTGATTTTGTCACCACCAGGCCTGCCCTAAAAGAGCTCCTGAAGGAAGCAATAAACATGGAAAAGGAAAACCGGTACCAGCCACTGCAAAAACATGCCAAATTGTAAAGACCATCGAGGCTAGGAAGAAACTGCATCAACTAACGAGCAAAATAACCAACTAACATCATAATGACAGGATCAAATTCACACATAACAATATTAACTTTAAATGTAAATGGGCTAAATGCTCCAATTAAAAGACACAGACTGGCAAATTGGATAAGGAGTCAAGACCCTGTATTCAGGAAACCCATCTCACGTGCAGAGACACACATAGACTCAAAATAAAGGGATGGAGGAAGATCTATCAAGCAAATGGAAAACAAAAAAAGGCAGAGTTTGCAATCCTAGTCTCTGATAAAATAGACTTTAAACCAACAGAGATCAAAAGAGACAAAGAAGACCATTACATAATGGTAAAGGCATCAATTCAACAAGAAGAGCTAACTATCCTAAATATATATGCACCCAACACAGGAGCACCCAGATTCATAAAGCAAGTCCTGAGTGACCTACAAAGGGACTTAAACTCCCACACAATAATAATGGGAGATTTTAACACCCCACTGCCAACATTAGACAGATCAATGAGCAGAAAGTTAACAAGGATACCCAGGAATTGAACTCAGCTCTGCACAAAGTTGACCAAATAGACATCTACAGAACTCTCCACCCCAAATCAACAGAATATACATTTTTTTCAGCACCACACCACACCTATTCCAAAATTGACCACATAGTTGGAAGTAAAGCTCTCCTCAGCAAATGTAAAAGAACAGAAATTATAACAAGCTGTCTCTCAGACCACAGTGCAATCAAACTAGAACTCAGGATTAAGAAACCCACTCAAAACCGCTCAACTACATGAAAACTGAACAACCTGCTCCTGAATGACTATTGGGTACATAATGAAATGAAGGCAGAAATAAAGACGTTCTTAGAAACCAACTAGAACAAAGACACAACATACCAGAATCTCTGGGACACACTCGAAGCAGTGTGTAGAGGGAAATTTACAGCACTAAATGCCCACAAGAGAAAGCAGGAAAGATCCAAAATTGACACCCTAACATCACAATTAAAAGAACTAGAAAAGCAAGAGCAAACACATTCAAAAGCTAGCAGAAGGCTAAAAATAACTAAAATCAGAGCAGAACTGAAGGAAATAGAGACAAAAAAAAAAACCCTTCAAAAAATTAATGAATCCAGGAGCTGGTTTTTTGAAAAGATCAACAAAATTGATAGACCGCTAGCAAGACTAATAAAGAAGAAAAGAGAGAAGAATCAAATAAATGCAATAAAAAATGAAAAAGTAGATATCACCACCAATCCCACAGAAATTCAATCTACCATCAGAGAATACTACAAACACCTCTATGCAAATAAACTAGAAAATCTAGAAGAAATGGATAAATTCCTCGACAAATACACCCTCCCAAGACTAAACCAGGAAGAAGCTGAATCTCTGAATAGACCAATAACAGGCTCTGAAATTGTGGCAATAATCAATAGCTTACCAACCAAAAAGAGTCCAGGACCTGATGGATTCACAGCCAAATTCTACCAGAGGTACAAGGAGGAACTGGTACCATTCCTTCTGAAACTATTCCAAGCGCACATTTATTTATTTATGCCAAAGAAAGTTTCACCCTCTGCAGTGCAGTGGCAAAATTTTAGCTCACCACAGCCTTGAATTCCAGGGCTCAAGTAATCCTCCCACTTCAGCTTTCAAAGTAAAAAAGACTAGAGGTTTATGCCGTTGCACCTTCCTATTTTTCATTTATTTTTTTCTTAAAGACAGGATATGGCTATGTTTCCCAGTCTAGTCTCTAATTCCTGGCTTCAAGTTATCCTCTGACTTCAGCCTCCCAAAACAATGGGAATACAGGGTGAGCCACATCACCCAGTCGTAAATGCTCCTTTATCTATGGCATTCTCAGAGTAGGCCACAGGAACTAAAATTTTCTTTTTTTCTTTTTTAGCACTCTAAGAGATTTCACTAATTAATCAAATAATCCAAATGATAATTTAGCATCTTATCAAATTTTCAAAGGCTTTTCCATTCTCGTGGGTAAAACATGAGTTACTCTTTTAAATGCTTTCCTCCACATAGTGCATAATATCCTAGAATGGCTAGAAAAGTACGATGAGTATTGATTTGGGGATTATAAATATCTATTAGGATGTAGGCAAATTCACGAATACAGAATCCAAATGATGGGGAGACCATGCATGTTTTTTTTTCTATTCCAAAGTTTGTTTTGTGATATGAAACTCCAAAAGAAGGAAAAGATTTCAGAAGGGATACCTAAATATCTTCTGACAGAGGAATTATTTGCCAATGGCTCACAAGATTTATGGTCAAGACTGTCAGAACAGTGAAAACATATCTATCAGCCTTATATCAGTCAAGGTTCAAAGACAAAAGCAGAACTCATAAGATATATGTACACTTAGGAAGATTCATATATGGATTTAGTACATGGAATTAGCTTACTCAATTGTGGTGGCTGATGAAGGAAGTATAAGATCTCTGGTATAGTCCATCAGGAAAAGAAACAAATTCTGCTGGTTGGATCCCAATGGTCATGGAGTAAAGCTTTAGTTCACAGTCAGAACGGATCAACTGGAACCATAGAGATCACTTCACAGTTTAGCCTTGTCCAAGGAAAGTCTAAGTCTTCCTTCAGAGAACTTTCACTGTTAAAGTCAGACTTACTTGGGTAAACTTCCAAGTCCCAGAATTAGAACCTTTACTTACATCTGAAAACTGCCTTCCCAGCAAGGACTACGTTAGCATTTCATTGACTAAGAAGGAGGTGTGTGTATGCTACAAATTGATGCTGTTTTCATTTCCCTCCTTGTAGTTAAACCCAGCCAATTTGCCACACTGAAAAATCATTAAGAGGTTATATGTCATAAATTTAAGAAAGAGAAAAATAGGATTCCTTGCTCCTTTCTAAGTTTACTGTGCAAGACCACCAACAGACTGAAGCCCTTGGATATACATTCTGGAAATCAATAAATTGAGGTAATCCAAGTGTCCACACAGAGGTGAGATCTGCCCTGGGTGCATGGGGTTACTGGGGGCTCAGCCCTGCACTCAAGAGTGGGAAGCCTTTGAGACCTTAGTTCATGGACTGGACCCTGCAGGCATCCTCTGCTGAGATTCAGGGGCTCCCCAGTGGGGCTCTGGTATTCCATCACAAGGTCAGATGACTATGTGTATCAGGAAAGAATTGGGGCAAGGAGAGAAAGGAAAAAGGGTAGCTTCTAATTTAATTTCAACTTTTTTGCACCACATAATTGACTCATCCCAACTGTCAACTTTAGGCAGATGAAGTCTAGAGCCCGGAAATTAGGAGCTCTCAATTCTAGATCTACTTCTTTCTACCGTGGCATTACTAATGAAACAACTTATTTTCCTACATGAATCTCAAACCATGAAACAAATATAAGAATGTAAGTCCCTTTAGAGTTGGCATTTTGTAGGTTCTAAAAGTCCTAACCAAGCCAGAAGCAGGATTAGAGATGGGTATGGGCATTAGAGATGTGTGTATGGGCAAGAACAATACATGATGTGGACAAAGAGCACTCTAAACAATCTTGATCATTTCCTCATTTCCAACTGAATCCCCTTTCAATACAAAACGTTCTGTTTTGGATCTGAGAGTCTGTTTCCACACTAGCATCTGAAACCATACTCTACAACAAAGATTTCTATTGAATTACAATTCTGTTTTTGAGAACCGTTAAGAGACTCTCTCCCTCATGTGGGTTTCATAACTCATTATAAAATTTTCATACAGGAGTTGGGGATCTATTTCTGCTTTCTTAATATGCATAGAAAACTAAATTTATTTTATTTTAGAAATTTTTTAATGAAAATTCAATTATAGCATATTATTTAAAATTCAACAGTTACAATTCCATTGAAATTGTAATTGCTACTTTGTTTTATTTGTTCAGATGGAGAGATGTGCACAATTCTATCCATGCTAATAAAAATTCATTAATTTTCCAACAACGATGGACTGGATTAAGAAAATGTGGGACATATACACCATGGAATACTATGCAGCCATAAAAAATGATGAGTTCGTGTCCTTTGTAGGGACATGGATGAAACTGGAAAACATTATTCTCAGTAAACTATCGCAAGGACAAAAAACCAAACACCGCATGTTCTCACTCATAGGTGGGAATTGAACAATGAGAACTCATGGACACAGGAAGGGGAACATCAAACTCCGGGGACTGTTGTGGGATGGGTGGAGGGGGGAGGGACAGCATTAGGAGATATACCTAATGCTAAATGACAAGTTAATGGGTACAGGAAATCAACATGGCACATGGATACATATGTAACAAACCTGCACATTGTGCACATGTACCCTAAAAACTAAATTATAATAAAAAAATTCATTAATTTAATAACAAGTTATATTTTGCTTTGTGGCCTCTGAATGTCCAAGACTATTTTTAAATCTTTTAAATTTCCTTTCTCTGAAAATCCCATTTATTAGATATTCTTCTGGAAACCCCAGTCATTTTCTCTTCAAACCCCTTATTTATTTCTGTTAAGATAAATATGTTAGAAAAAGGAATGGAACAATGTACTACATGGGATATGATGTACCACATACTTTGCTATCTCCCTACCCACACCTTCCATAATCACAACAGAAAACATAGAATATGTCCCATCGTCCCAACTTCATATATGAGCACATAAAGAGTAAGCAATCTCTTTTCCATCCTGTTTCCTATATGGGAGGGGATCAGAAATCAGTCCCATGTCACCAACTCCATAAATCCTCAAACATTTCAATGTATTGCCTTATCTAGAACCACAGAAACATGTAGGATTCCTTTTGTGTTTGTCCAGCTGATTTTCAGCCTACATTTTCAGGTTTATTTATCTCACAAATAAAGCATTCAGTTGTTGAACACTATAACATGATAGAAGCCTGTAAAAAATCAGAATCAAATAATACAACAATTCAGAATGTCTTCCTTTATGCTACCGTAGCTTTTATGTTACAAGTGTTATGCCTTTAAATGTAAGAATGTACTAAATTTATTATTATAAAAAAATCAGAATCAAATAGATTATATTCCTTAAGAAAATAATGAAGGCAGCAATTGCAAACAGTACCATAGATGCTAGATTTTAAACTTTTTTTTCTCTTCTTATTTATTTTCTTAGAGGCAGGGTCTGGCTGTGTCACCCAGGCTGTAGTGCAGTGGGTGGTTCCTAGCTCACAACAGCCTCAACCTCCTGGGGTCAAGCCATCCTCCATCTCTGCCTCCTGAGTAGAAAGAACTACTGTCAGGCACTACCATTCTGGGTTATTTTTTAAAAATTTTTTGTAGAGACATGGCCTTCCTATGCCACCCAGGCTGGTCTCCCACTCCTAGACTCAAAATATCTTCCTGCCTATATCTCCCAAGGCAATGGGATTACAGCTGTAAGCCACCATTTCCAGTCTCAAAACATTTTCATAGCAGAGTTAACAGAACGTTTTCTTCTATGTTAATCTCTAAATTCGGTAGGTAGAAGGTTAATGTCCTTTACTCTTCCCATATCTGGCTTAGTATCCCTTTCTTACACAACCTATTGCCAAATGTTTGTTTTCAATTTAACATTTATATTTCATAGCACAGAATAGTGAAATGAGTAATGCGAAGTAGAGTTCCCATCTTATTTTCTAGCCCCTGCCAATCCAACCATAGATATTCTAAAGGGGCTCATGATCTTAGCCTTTTCCCTCTGTTGGATTCCAGGTTATGAACTAATGAGTGTTGGGTGTAAAAACTTAAGGAATAGAGCAGAAAGTAGGACTACAACCTCTTGTGGTTCTACCTACCCTAGAACGACTATTTTCACAGGAACTCTTATCACAATGCTAGGCTCACTGATTTCTCATCTGAACATGCTTAGAAATAAATATGTTAGCTCTTACCCTGATTTTAATTTAAAAAAAATAAATCCTAGCTCTACAGAAGCAGCCACCAAATATTTCCTTACACAAGCAATCGCATCTACAGTTCTCATAATAGGTATTCTCTTCAATAACCTGTTCCCTGGGCAATGAACAATAATAAACACTATTAATCAATTTTCAACCTTAATAATGATAATGGCCCTAGTAATAAAACTAGGAACGGCTCCTTTCACCTTTTAGTCCCAGAGGTAACTCAAGGAACCTCCCTAATGTCTGGTATAATTCTCACATAAAAATACTAGACCCTATCTCAATTATGTTTCAAATTTCTCCATCAATAAACATGAACATCCATCTATCTATCACAATCCTATCCATTATCATGGGCAGTTGTGGAGGAATTAAACACAACTACGAGAAATTCTAGCCTACTCCTCAATTACTCACATAGCTTGAATAATAGCAGTGTTAATTTATAATCCAAACATTAGTATTCTAAACCTGATTATTTACTTTAACAGTTAACGCATTTCTAGCACTCCACCTGAATATCAGCACCACGACCCTGTCACTATCTCATGCCTGAAAGAAATTAACATGATTAACACCCAAAATCCCACAATTCTACTATCCCTAGTAGGTTTACCTCCATTAATAGGTTTTTGGTCTAAATGACTAATTATTCAAGAATTTACAAAAAAAAATAGTCTCACTGCCCCAACAATTATTGCTATTATAATTCTACTCAACCTATGCTTTTATATATGCCTAATTTATTCCATCTCAGCGACAATATTCCCCACATTGAATAACATGAAAATGACAGTTCAAAAAAACAAAACCCATACTACTCCTCCCCCACTTACCATTTTTTCATCCTCCTCTTACCCATCTCTCCATTAATACTAAATATGATTTAGAAATTTACGTTAACTAAGACCAAGAGCCTTCAAAGCCCTTAGTAAGTAAATTACGCTTAATTTCTGTAACAAACCTAAGGACTGCAAGACTCTATTCTGCATCAATTGAACGCAAAGCTAAGACCTTACTAGACTGGTAGAATTCAAACCCACCAAAATTTATTTAACAGCCAAACACCTTAATCAACTGGCTTCAATCTACTTCTCCCATTGGGGGAAAAAAGGCGGGAGAAGCCCAGACAGGATTGAAGCTGCTCCTTTGATTTTGCAATTCAACATGAGAAATCACCTCAGGGCTGGTAAAACCTGTGTCTTTATATTTACAGTCTAATACTTATTCAGCCATTTTACAACCGCCACCCCCGCCCCCCCCCACCTCCCCGCCTGGCCCAACTTATGTTAATCAATCGTTGATTGTTTCCAACTAACCACAAAGATACCGGAACATGGTATCTACTATTTGGTGCATGAGTAGCGATAGTGGGCACTGCCTTAAGCCTTCTAATTCGAGCAGAATTAGGCCAACCAGGAACTCTGCTAGGAGACGATCAGATCCATAATGTTATTGCTACTGCCCAAGCATTCATTATAATCTTCTTTATAGTTATACCAATTATAATTGGAGGCTTCGGCAACTGACTAGTCCCTCTGATAGTTAGTGCACCCGATATGGCATTTTCCCGGATAAATAATATAAGCTTCCGACTTCTCCCACCCTCCTTCCTACTCCTACTTGCATCCGCAACAGCAGAAGCAGGCGCTGGAACCGGCTGAACAGTTTATCCCCCTTTAGCAGGAAGCCTGACACATGCAGGGGCCTCTGTGGATCTTACTATCTTTTCTCTCCACTTGGCAGGTAGGTGTTTCTTCTACTCGAGGGGCCATTCACTTTATTACCACAATTATTAACATAAAACCCTCAGCCATATCCCAGTATCAAACACCCCTCTTCGTCTAATGAGTTCTCATTATGGCAGTCCTTCCCCTCCTTTCTCTCCCAGTCCTAGCCACCAGCATTACCATACTATTAACTGACCGTAACCTTAACACTACTTTTTTTGACCCCGCTGGCAGGGGTGGCCCTCTCTTATTTCAACATTTATTCTGATTCTTTGGTCACCCTGAAGTCTATATCCTTATCCTACCAGGCTTCAGGATAATCTCCCATATCATAACTTATTACTCTGGACAAAAAAGGAGCCCTTTGGGTATATGGGCATAGTATGAGCCATAATATCAATTAGCTTCTTAGAGTTTATTGTATGGGCCCATCACATATTTACAGTAGGAATAGATGTAAACACACGAGCATGTTTCACCTCTGCCACTGTAATTATTGCTATCTGTACTGGCATTAAAGTGTTTTGCTGATTAGCTACACTGCACGGCGGTAACATCATATGATCACCCACAATACTCTGAGCCCTAGGATTCATTTTCTTTTTCACAGTAGGAGGTCTAACCAGCATTGTGCTAGCTAATTCATCACTAGATATTATCTTACATGATACATATTACTTTGTAGCCCATTTCCACTAGGTCCTATCAAGAGGAGCAATATTCGGCATCATAGGAGCCTTTGTCCACTGATTCTCCTTGTTTTCAGGTTACAGACTTAATCAAGCCTATGCTAAAATCCACTTCACCATTGTATTTATAGGTACAAATCTAACCTTTTTCCCACAGCACTTCCTTGGCCTATCTGGTATACCTCGACATTACTCCGATTATCCTGATGCGTACACCACGTGAAATATTCTCTCATCTGTAGGCTCATTTATTTCAATAACAGCAGTTATATTAACAATCTTTATAATCCGAGAAATCTTTGCTCCAAAAGTAAAAGTTCCAACAATTGAATAATCATCTAATTTAGAATGAATTTACGGCTGTACACCACATGGATCACACATTCGAAGAACAAATCTACGTTAAACTCCAGACAAAAAAGGAAGGAATCGCGCCTCCAAAAACTGGTTTCAAGCCAGTCCCATAACCTCTATGACTTTCTCCATAAGATATTAGTAAAATCATTACATAACTTTGTCAAAGTTAAATTATAGGTTAGATCTTGTATGCCTTAATGGCTCATCCAGTTCCATTAGGCCTCCAAGATGCTACTTCCCCTATTATAGAAGAGCTACTTACTTTCCATGACCACATTCTTATAATTATTTTCCTAATAGTTCCCTTGTCCTGTAACAGGATGAGTCAGCAGCATCGACAGACTCGTGTCTTCAGAGCTGAGCTTCCCCGGAGACAGAGTTCCTGGCCCTTTTAAGGGCTTACAACTCTAAGGGGTTCCATGTGAAAGGGTCGTGATGGACTGAGAGCACATGTGGTTAGAGTTGGTGGGGGGGTGGTTAATCTTTTAACCTCAGGCCTGGTCATCAGTGGCACCAGCTGGTCTTGCCACTGACTTCATTCCTGTTTTCAACTTTTACTTTCTCCTCCTCTTCAGAGACAGGAGACAGTAAGAGAAATGGCTTCTCTCCTCAGTCCTATTGTAGCAGGACGAGTCGCAGACAAAATTCCTCAGACACCGGATTAAAGAAGTAAGAGGTTTTTTTATTCGGCCGGGAGCATCAGCAGACTCGTGTCTTAAGAGCCGAGCTCCCCGAAAAAGAAATTCCTAGCCCTTTTAACGGCTTACAACTCTAAGGGGTCTATGTGAAAAAGTCAATAGATCAAGTAAGTGTGAGGAATGTGACTGGGGGCTACATACATCAGCTAACAGTACAAAAGGTTTTACAGTGCTTTCTCATACAATGTCTGGAATTCACAGATAACACCAGTAGTTTTGGTCAGGGGTTAATATTATTATTTCAACCACCAGGGCCAGGTGGTGGTGCCAAGGTCGTCTAGCTATTTATCTTACTTCTGTTTCTTTCCAACTTTTTGCTTTCTCCATTTTCTCCTGTCTTATAAACTAGGGAAAAGGGGAGATTGGGGAGAAACTGGGAAGGACAACAGGAGAAGTGGTGATCTCATACCATATTTCCCCCCTTTGAGAATTTTCACTTTTTAGTGGGAATTCTCACTCTCATCCTCACTTTCTGAGTCTCTTTGTGAGATAGAGCGATAGTGATTCATATAATACAAGTGTGCTGAAGTTTTCTGATGAACCACAGTAGCAACAAAACTTTTTATCATTTGAAAAAGCAAGGGTAACACACAGGGGAGCAGCAAGCAAGTTCCTATCACTAGCAATACACCTAAAATGAGGGTTTTAAATCCTCCTATAGCTGGAAACCATTTTCCAAATAAAGACTCAGGATTAAACTCGTGCCAAACCTGTACAGGCGCATGTGCCACCTTTGTCATGTCCCTGACTCTGTTTTCAGTCACCTGTCCTTGATCATCTATTTGTAGGCAGCAATTGGTTAAGTTAAATTTTCCACAAACTCCTCCTTCAGCTGCTAGCAAGTAGTCCAAGGCCAGTCTATTCTGATAGATAGCATTCCTCATTTGGGTTTCCTGCCAAGATAAAACAGTCAAAGCTCTGCCAGTTTCATTAGTTGGGGGAAAAGTACCAGCTTGAGCTGTCTCTTGTCCACGAGAGGGCGCGGAAGCCCAAGGGATCAAAGAACTGCCTGCAGAGCCTCAGGGACTGCGAGCTGTTCGCGCTGACGCTGCACTCCGTGCGTGGTCCGGAGGACCGGGGCGCCCTGGACCACATGGTCCACCAGCCTCTAACAGCCCCGCCGTGGCCCTCGCGTGCCAGACCGTGTGCCCAGAGAGCTCCCTGTGCGTGGGGAAGAGGCGGCTGGTGGTGCAGGAAATCCTGGCGGCTCAGGAAATTCTGGCCTAGCGGCGGGGGGTGGGGAGGTAGGCACAGGAGGCGGGTGAATCGGAGGGTGCAGAGCAGCACAAGTGGCCCTGCCCAGCGGCCGCGGGCTCCCGGGAGGGCTCCCCAAGAGCCGGCCTCCCACCTGCCCCGCTGCCGGGGTCCTGGGGCTCTGCCTACCCCGCCTGGCGGAAGGCCAGACTCCTGCCCCTGCAGCGCCTTCGGCAGAGCAGCTTGCGGCCGAGCTTGGTGGTGTCCCAGGTCCGCCTCAGCAAGGCGCCTGTGCCCACCTTCCAGCCCCAGAGGCCGGCGTGGGAGGGCAGCACCAAGGACAGTGACCACCTGCGGATACCCAAGTGGCCTTACACGGTGGCCAAGGAGGAGAAACCAGAGGCTGAGGAGGCCGAGAAGAAGCGCCAGGCCAAGGTGCAGGAGAAGCGCCCGCCGCCCTGGAAGAAGAGGATGTGAGAGTCCGCGGGTGCTTGCCACCAGGTTTGAGGACAGGGTGAGGCGGCTGGGCTGGGCACCATGGCCGCTCCTAGGACCACCAGGCGGCGGGCGTTTCCACGCTGTCTTTCTAGGATGCTCCCAGGAAGGGGCTGGGGGAGCCACATCGATTCGCCTGACACCAGCCACCCTAGCCATCAGTACACGTAGCGGGCATGTTGCCTAAAAGGCTCCCTTTAGAGAACCTCAATTAAGATTTGTTTAAAGATCAATTTATGAGGCCAGGCACGGTGGCTCACGCCCTAATCCCAGCACTTTGGGAGGCTGGCGGATCACCTGAGGTTGGGAGTCTTTGAGTAGCCTGACCAACATGGAGAAACCCCGTCTCTACTAAAAATACAAAATTAGCCGAGCATGGTGGCACATGCCTGTAATCCCAGCTACTCGGGAGGCTGAGGCAGGAGAATCGCTTGAACCCGGAGGCAGAGGTGGCAGGGAGCCAAGATCACGCCATTGCACTCAGGCCTGGCAACAAGAGCCAAACTCTGTCTCAATTTAAAAAAACTCAATTTATTAAAGGGTATTTTCTGTGTAATTTTGTATTTTTAATTATTATCCAATTTGCCAAATTTTACAAGTGATAGGGCCCCTTGTATCCAAGGCAGTTTTAATACACTTGCCTGAAGATGTTTTATTTAAAGTACTGTTTCTAGCAATAAATATTTATGATATCTGTAGGAGTTTACACAGAAATCATGGGATTCTCTCCTTTTTGGCTGTTTGCTTTGGTCTTTCCTTCTCATTGTGGGTGCACGTGCACACTGGATGTTTTTATTAGTTAGATTAAGTGATGCCGGATATTTCTATTTGATGGAGGGATTGACTCATTCAGCCACATGATCAAGTGAGAAAGAGATAGCATATTTTATTGTATCTTTTTAAAAAGTATTATCCATACAGTCATATATTGGGGACAAACATTTATCATCAAATTATAAAACAATGCAGAGATAAGCATGTATGTATTGCTAGAATTAAACTCATTTTAATCAAGGAGTTTTAGATAAACTGGATACAAAATCTTTAACATATTAAAAATAGATATGAGGAAAACGTGTCATTTGATAAAATGGGGAAATATAATTAATGATTACAAGAAACACAAAATTAAGCCATATATGCTCTTAAGTAAATCGAATCCAGACATCCTTAAAATGTAAATAAAAGGATGCAACAAGAGTAAGGAGCCCAGAATGATGCAAATTAAGGGAATAGTGGGGAGGTGATGTTTAGAACAAGCAAAGAGAATGCAATGGGAAGCAAACTTATTTTAGGCAAATTCTCCTGGAGTGGACCAGGCAGCCCTCTCTTCCAGACTCAGTTACAAAGAGTCCCTTATGTGGGTATTTCTTTTATTTTTCCGTTGAGGACTGCACTTGGTGTTTAGTTCAACCTCATGCGGACCTCATGGAATTTCCAAGACTTGGGGCCTTGGCATTGTGGCACCTTCCTGCCACACGTACATAATTCACAGCATTACCAAGTCACCACGAGCTCCACGCTCATCTCTGTCAGCCCAGGACCCAGCCAGGCAGTGTCACATGGTCTCCCAGGCATGCCTTTCCAAGCTGGCTATCCCTGCTGCGAAAGTTCTGAAGTCACTGGTCCAGGGAGCTGAGCTTGGGCCTGTCCTAAAGCTCCACAGGTGACTGCATTGCAGCCCACGTGGAAAGCTGCAGCTGTAACACAGGGATTTTGAGAGGCCTCAGTTGCCTTTAAGTGGCACTTCCAGGACACCCATCCAAAGCTCTCACAAATGGCTCCACCTTCCCAAGGATGTCCTATTGTCATTGGAACAGCCAGTGTCAGGCAGCTTCTGCTTGGGCTGATGTGGCATCTGACCCTTGGTGGGTTGCCAGACATTCCTTCCTGTTTCCGCCATGGGAAGTTGGCACTGGGAATGGTATGGAGCCCCCATGTCTACCCTAAGCCTTAGGTGTCTGCTGCTTCCAGGTCAAAAATGGACATTTCTGGTCCTGACCAGCCACTACCACATTGTAACCGATGCTCATAGTCTCCAGGGATGTGTAGAACAGCAATGGCAGGACAGCAAACAGCTGGCGATTTCCCCAGGTCCCACGGTGTTCCAGAGTGGGCATGTTGGGTCCCTGTTCCCAATGTGTTCCAGCCTTACCCAGGTGCACAGGGTACCCTGGGACCAGCACAGGGCTTGTCAAGTAATGCTCCTGGTGTCCACAAAACAGCTCCAGAGATACCTGCATTTTGAAAAGCCTGCCAATACTACTTAGCAAAAGAAAGAAAAACTATTGACAAAGATGCCAACATGGACAGATCTCAAAATAATCATGCTGACAGCAGAAAGCAAGATGAATGGTTGTCTAGGGATTGGATGAAGTGGGAAGGAAGAGTTGGGAGGGTGAGAATATAAAGAGATGAGAGGAAGCTTTTTTGAGATAATGGGTGTGTTCATTATTTTGATTGTAGAGATCATTTCACATATGTAAAACTTCCAATTTTGTGTTTTAAATAACACAAAAACTCACTTTTTTAAAGAAGAAATGTATGATATAAAGAAGGATACAATCCATCGGTAACTCAGCAAACCTAAGTTGTCATTTGTTAAAAGGAGCATTGCTTTAGGTATGAGGATCAGCATTTCTGAACTCTAATAAAGGAAGAAGAAGAGTATGAACTGAATGTTTACTCCCCATGCTGACATCTCATGAAAATGTAAAACTAAAATAATACAAGAGCAAATGTTTTAAAATTCCTAGCAGCAGTAATCCAAAATGATATAAGTGCACTGAATTTTAGTTTAATATTATTGTGAACATGGTTGCTTGTATTCCTTCTAAAAGGGCAAGGAGTATCTTTGCAAAATTGGTGGACTGATAGACTCATCCCTTACCTTTTGCTGGATAGCCTGGAGTGAGTGGGTCACCAGCACCATTCAAATTTAACACATTTCCTCTCTGGGCTGCAGTTCCAGGAAGATTCCATCCTTTGTGATATGGCTGTACCTCAGGAGCAAAGTAGTCAGCTGGATCTGAGTACAAGATGATTCCTATGGCCCCTGCTAACATGGCATTTTTAAACTGCAGGGGCAGTGTGCAATTCATAATGCAGATATGGCAAATGGTTGGCTTATTCATATAAGAAAGACATTAATTTAATAATGGAAGGATATTTAGACACTGCCTTTTACCATACAATTACACATTCAGTTCTCTTGGCTTTGAACACAATTTCTCACCTGTTAGACCTAACAGACTTCCATTATTCCACGGAATTCTAAATGAGTTATCATTTCTTCTGTGAAACATTCCTATTACAACCTGCAACTGTAGAATTAATGTCCCTTCTTTGTAGTTCTATATTTTCTATATTATAGGATAGCTCTTAATGTATTAACATATCTTTTAAATGTCTATCTCTCCTATAAGGCTGAGGGTGTTTTTGAAAACATGAACCATGTCTTCTTAATTTTAAACTACTGCCCTGTAAAATCTTGCACATCATAGAGTAAGCATCCTACAAACTAAACTGATATAAAATTGTATGCAGAGCAGTCATATTTGTGAAAAACAGCACAGGGTTTTTGTAAACATCTTTCTAACAATCCAAACTGGCCAAGAATAGGAAAATATACCCTGTGAGATACTAAATTCTTCTTCACCAAAAGTATTGTAGCAGTCTCGATTCATGAAAAAGCATTCCAATATTTAGAGAACACCCTGTTATATCACTAAGAGTACAATCTGTCACAACTTTTTCAAGGAAAATTGATGATGTCTATCAAAATTTTGAAAGAATATACACTATTATTTAGCCATTTAATTTCTATGAATCTATACTACAATAATCTTCACACAAATTTCTGAAGCATATATGGACAAAGATGTTCACAATGAAATTATTTGTAATAGTAACAAATTCAAGATAAGACAAACATCGTCAGTAGTAGAATGGTTAAATAAATGGCTTGTCAATTCTGTGAAATACGATGCCATCATTTAAAATAGTGAGGTAATTAATAAGCAGTTGTATAGAAATTACTAAGTACCAGCCACTATCCTAAGTGCTTTCAAACAAAGTCATTTAATAAGGACTCTGTGAGATTGGTGCCCTCGGCATTCGCATTTTATATATGAGGAAACTTTGCAACAGAGAAGTTAAGTAACAGGCTCACAGTAAAATATCTAGAAAGAATAGGAGCCAGACTAGACCAGAACCCAAGTGATAATGGATCTAGGGTTCTATACTCTTAACCAATGTATTACATAACTCTCAACATGTGGACATGAAGAATATGAGTCATGGCTGAATGAAAAAAATAAAGTCTTATAGAATGTAAAAGTAAATAAATAAATATATGTAAAATGGGCATATGGGGCAGATATATTTATATTTCACAGAATTAGGTTTGAAAAAAGCTATTAAGATTGACTATATCTGAATAATGAGGTGGGTAATGCAGAGGAGCTTTTCATTTTTTACTTTATATAAATTTCCTTCAATTAAATTTCTAAAAGCAAATATTACTTTTGTAATAAAAAATGATTAAAAATAATTTTCTTTTCCAGGTATGTGAGAAAACATAGAAACATGAGTTTCTGTGTACCCATGGCAAATAGGAAAAAAAAAAGAAAAGAAATGTTTGAAAGCAATTTGGAAACAGAGAAGCAAGTTAGTCATTTACATTTACAGAATATATATATCCTCTCTTTCTCTGTAGAAAAATAAATAATACTGTACTTTATTTCCTCTGAAGATTTTTCCATATCTTGCAATGACAATCTTCCCAGTAAAGTTGATGCCCATCTCTCTTTCTAGTTTGAAAAAGTCTTCAGTGCGAGCATAGTTCACATATACAAGATCTCCCTATAGGGAAAAGAAAATATATATAATACTGCTAAAATTAAAGAAAAAAAAAACAAAAAATAAGTTTGCTTCACAATACTGCATCATCAAAAGTATTTCTTTATTTGGGGAATAATAAACAGACCCACGGTAATTATGCAGAAGTCATTAGAGAATCTTTTAAAATCCTGAAAAGGTTTAAAAAAGGACAATGTATAAGAGTTATTTATTTGTTTATTATTTTTGAGACGGAATTTCACTGTCGTCCAGGCTGGAGTGCAGTAGCACTCCCTCAGCTGACTGCAACCTCCACCTTCTGAGTTCAAGTGATTCTGCCTCAGCCGCCAGAGTTGCTGTGATTACAGACATGCGCCACCACGCCCACATAATTTTTGTATTTTTTAACAGTGGAGATGGGATTTCACCATGTTGGCCATTCTGGTCTTGAACTCCTGACCTCCAAAGATCTGACCACCTCAACCTCCCGAAGTGCTGGGATTATAGGTGTGAGCCACCGCACCCAGCCAGACATATCTAAACAGCATGTCCTGTGTTGAAGAAATTATCAGTGTATAAAAAGCCACAGGGAATAGAGTAAATAAATGTCATTTTAAAGATCCTAACTATATTTATTTAATTTCCAACCATTGCATTAATTTAAGAACCTCTATGGTATGATCTGTAAAATCCTATCTATGAATCCATAAAATATTCAAATTATGAAAAATGGAAAGAAGCTTGTAAAAACACCTACTGCTGGGCAGAAGCAGTGGCTCATGTCTGTAATCCCAGCACTTGGGGAGGCCGAGGCAAGCAGATCACCTGAGGTCGGGAGTTCGAGACTAGCCTGACCAACATAGAGAAACCCCTGTCTCCGCTTAAAAAAAATATGAAATTAGAAGGACGTGGCGGCATGCACCTGTGGTCCTAGCTAAGTGGGAGTCTGAGGCAAGAGAATTGCTTGAACCTGGGAGGTGGAGGTTGCAGTGAGCCGAGACTGTGCCACTGCACTCCAGCCTGGGTGACAAGAGTGAAACTGTCTCAAAAAAACAAAACAAAACAAAACAAATATAAAAACAAACAAACAAAAAAACACCTACTGCCTCACTGAAAGGCATGTTCAGCAGTTTGGCATTTCAGAGAGTGGCAACTCCTTCAGCAGGGTCAGTTTTTAATGTGTTTGTTTTGTTTCTTTTTTCTCTGTCTGGTGTTCTCTTCTATTTTATTTTATTATATATTTTTTAATTTGAGGGATGAGGTTTTCATAGTACTGAATATCAAACAATGAACCCGCATGAATGATTCACCTAATTTCCTTGGTTTTAGTCCTCTATACAGGTTTTACATAGCAAAAGAACCATTTAAAGACTTGGATTACAAATGCATTTTGTTTTACCTCTGGCATGCCTTGGGCTGAGAAAGCATTATATGGTGGCACAATATTTGTAACATTCTCATAGCCATCTGGTGGTGGTTCGAGGTATGATGTTTCGAAAATCTAGCAAGAATTAAAATATGTCAAGTTAGAGAGAAAAATTCCAGATTATTATTAAGATATAATTCATTTTGCCTTCAAGTATATACTTCAGATTAAGCATCCTGGAACTAGGTTATATAATTAAATAGACAAATTACACTGACAACAATGAGAAAGAGCCTTATCATTATTACTGTCTTCCTAATAATAGAAACTTTTATAAATGCATGCAATCTCAGGTAACCAGAAGTTTCCTTATAAAGTGTAACAGCAGAGCTTCAAAGGTGGCACTTTGGTGATCCTCTTTTTTTGACCATGCCTGTTCAGCTTCCTTGGTGGGCTCCTTTTCTTTCATCTTTATTTAAATAATATTTCCCCATGTTTTATCCCCAGCCCATTGCTTGCCTCTGTACTCCCTCACTGCGAGACTTCATTAAGTATCAGAATTTTACCAATAGCTAATATGCTGATGATACTTACCTTTTCAGATTCATATATTTAAATGTTTGGTGGTTATTTCATCCTGGATGTCCAAACTCAACATGTTAAAATTCAAATTTATCATCTCTCACCCTGGGACTGCTTTTGATCTGCATTTCCTACCTCTATTAATAGCTTCAGTCATTAGCCACTCACACCAGACAGTCTCAGAGTCATCCTGAACTCTATCTTCCCCTCCTTCCCCAAGTCAATCACTAGTGAAGTCCTACTAATACATTTCCTTACTATTTCTGAAATCCATCCCTCTTCCTCATTCCTACTAACATCCTAAAACTTTATTATCTTTTACCTGGACTATTGTCTTAAGACAACAACTTTAACCCGTTGCTTAGCCTAGGTGTAATCTACAGAGGACCTTGTCTATCTAAAATGCCCCTCTAGCCACATCCTTCCCCTGCTCAGGACTTGTCATTGGCGCCCATGAACTGAAGCTGAAGTTTAAGCTTCTTAGGACAGCATATACGCCCTTCTATGATCTGTTCCCGGAACATATTTACCGGTTTATCTCATATCATGGCCCATTTTGTATTTTACACTTTTGAAATACAGAAAATCATTACATTCTCCCAATAATAATAAGCTAGTATATGCCTCCAAGCCTTTGCCAATATTTTGTCTTTTGTTGAGAATTCTCTTAGCCTATCTTGTCACATGGTTAACTCCTTATGTCCTTTCATGACTCACATGTCAAGACTTCAGGAAACATTGTCTAACTCCCAGGCTGGGCTGAGTGACCCTTTTCTCTGTAAATAATGAACTCTAATCATAATCTTCAGAGCACTTACCATACTAATTTGAAGTCTGAAGTATTCCATTGTCTGCCTCAACTTACTTAGGCAAAGGAACCATGTCCTAGTCTCATTCTGGCCTCAGGACTTAACACCATGTCGAACACATAGTGGATACTGAATAATTCACTATTAACCAATTTCTACTTTTACTTGACCCTACATTACAATCCACATAAAACGGTTGGGTTGCAAAATATAAAAGGTACCAACAATTTCACATACATCAGTTTCTTGTTCATCCACAGTCGATATATAGTTGGCATTTGTCTCATTGGGATAAGACAAGAGGACATCATAATGAACCAACTTGGGTGAATCTAGTCCAAATTTCTTCCACTGGGTTTGAATTTTCTTGGCAAGCAAGAAATTTTGTTCTGTTCCTGCCAGATGAGGAAGCTTTGTAAAAGAAGTAAAATGAAAATATAATATAAGAGGGCGTTAAAGACTATGCTCAGACGATGTGCCTAAAAACAATTCTAAATGCACTACTTATGCTTTGGGCATTAGGTTGTCATTCCTATATGACAGATAAAAGAAACACAGCTAACGCTACCAGTTTCTAGATAGGCCAATTTTTAAGTTATTTGTGTACAACTGCAGTTTTCATATTATGCTTCCTCAGAAAAGAACACATTCCATGGTAGACACAATCAGCAAAGATTCAGATACCAGAAGACAGCCTGGAAGAATGTCATACTTCTATACCAATAATGTTCCTTTTTGCTGCTTGTCAGAGAACAGAGACATTTTGGAAAAAAAATTAGATCTTAATATCTCGCAGGGACCACTTGGGCACTTCCACGTTTAACTTTTATATTTCTACTGTCGATTGTAGCATATATGCAGTTGCTTATTTATCTCACTGATGTCAAAGTCCATGCATTTTTATTTTTCATATCCCCTAGTGCTTAGTTCTTGTCTTTTACCCAAAAAGTGCAGGCTTGCTGAATTTAATTTGGGCAGTGTTCTCTTGGTTCTGGATGTAAATGGGTTGTAACATTTAAGTGACCTCACAAACATAGTT